>NC_142485.1:49915000-49950000 GCF_049115385.1 Moschus berezovskii | reverse complement strand
CTTTTGCTGACAGCCGTCGTCGGGGGTCACCCGAAGGGTTTCTCCTGGCACGCCCAAAGAGTGGTGACAGGGACGGGGATGATGGCGAGTTCTTTCTTCGGGGCGGGTGCTCGCGCCGCCTGACGTTGGCCTGCGGTCCCCCTCGGATGGGTGTGCATTCCGCTGCCCCCCAGGTAGGGTGCGAAGCATCCTTCCCTTCCCCTCCCGGTTGTACGTCCGTCTTACCTCGCCCAGGGACGTTGTCCTGTCCCCGTCGTGACTTAGCGGAGAAACGGCGCCCTAAGAGAGGAGCCACATCTGGCAACGAACGCGTCGCCCCCGAAACTCCTACGCTGCGGCCGGCTCTCTGGACAGCGTGCTGGGTGTCGGGCGCCACCTGCCGGCCGGTCTCTTTCTTAGAGGGTCCTGCGGAAGAGGGGGCGGGGGGACCGCGGA
Organism: Moschus berezovskii; assembly: GCF_049115385.1. NCBI lineage: Eukaryota > Metazoa > Chordata > Mammalia > Artiodactyla > Moschidae > Moschus > Moschus berezovskii. Next base: position 49,949,565 of record NC_142485.1, on the reverse strand, counting down.
TGGAGCAGGACGGCCGGGGGCCGGCAAACACTTGAATGCCCTGGGGCTGTGGAAGGAGGCTGTGTGGGAGGGGCCCCTTGCGCCAGAGGTCAACAGGGAGGGCGTGGCGGTGGGGGATGGGTAGCCACTTCGGCTTTTTGGTTTGGATTGGAAATGTCGTTTTGGAAAGCTGGCTTCCTTTTTTCTTTAAAACAATTCACCTGCCTGGGTAGACTTAAGAAGCTGCTGTGCCACGGTGTCACGAGACACAACCTCCTTCCCTCCTTTAAAACAATTCACCTGCGTGGGTAGACTTAAGAAGCTGCTGTGCCGCTGTCATGACACACAACCTCTTTCCCTCCTTTAAAACAATTCACCTGCGTGGGTACACTTAAGAAGCTGCTGTGCCACGGTGGCACGAGACACAACCTCCTTCCCTCCTTTAAAACAATTCACCTGCGTGGGTAGACTTAAGAAGCTGCTGTGCCGCTGTCATGACACACAACCTCTTTCCCTCCTTTAAAACAATTCACCTGCGTGGGTACACTTAAGAAGCTGCTGTGCCACGGTGTCACGAGACACAACCTCTTTCCCTCCTTTAAAACAATTCACCTGCGTGGGTAGACTTAAGAAGCTGCTGTGCCACGGTGTCATGGCACACAACCTCTTTCCCTCCTTTAAAACAATTCACCTGCCTGGGTAGACTTAAGAAGCTGCTGTGCCACGGTGTCATGGCACACAACCTCTTTCCCTCCTTTAAAACAACTCACCTGCCTGGGTAGACTTAAGAAGCTGCTGTGCCACGGTGTCATGACACACAACCTCTTTCCCTCCTTTAAAACAATTCACCTGCGCGGGTAGACTTAAGAAGCTGCTGTGCCACGGTGTCACGACACACAACCTCTTTCCCTCCTTAAAAACAATTCAACTGCGTGGGTAGACTTAAGAAGCTGCTGTGCCACGGTGTCACGACACACAACCTCTTTCCCTCCTTAAAAACAATTCACCTGCGTGGGTAGACTTAAGAAGCTGCTGTGCCACGGTGTCATGACACACAACCACTTTCCCTCCTTTAAAACAATTCACCTGCGTGGGTAGACTTAAGAAGCTGCTGTGCCACGGTGTCACGACACACAACCACTTTCCCTCCTTTAAAACAATTCACCTGCGTGGGTAGACTTAAGAAGCTGCTGTGCCACGGTGTCACGACACACAACCTCTTTCCCTCCTTAAAAACAATTCCCCTCGTGGGTAGACCAGCAGGCCCCGCCGAGCCGGCCCCGCCCCACTTGGCCTCCCAGTGGGTTCTTGTATTGGTTTGACTTCTGTGTTCCTGTTCGCCTCCGCGGGCCGACCCACCAGATCCACCCGCTCTTTGACGTTTGCCTTTTCTTTTTCAGAAGTGTCGAGTTTGTTTCTAGCGGTTATGTGTGTGTGTCTGTGTGTGTGTGAGACGAGTGCGTGCTTCTGATTTTCCTCGAGTTTGTTTCTAGCGGTTATGTGTGTGTGTGTGTGTGTGTGTGTGTGAGACGAGTGCCTGCTTCTGATTTTCGTCGAGTTTGTTTCTAGCGGTTATGTGTGTGTGTGTGTGTGTGTGTGTGTGTGTGTGTGTGTGAGACGAGTGCGTGCTTCTGATTTTCGTTGCGTCGCCACGATACGAGTGTGTTTCCAACACTGAGGCCCCGTTTATTCGTGCCATTGTTGAAGGTTGCTTTTGCTGACAGCCGTCGTCGGGGGTCACCCGAAGGGTTTCTCCTGGCACGCCCAAAGAGTGGTGACAGGGACGGGGATGATGGCGAGTTCTTTCTTCGGGGCGGGTGCTCGCGCCGCCTGACGTTGGCCTGCGGTCCCCCTCGGATGGGTGTGCATTCCGCTGCCCCCCAGGTAGGGTGCGAAGCATCCTTCCCTTCCCCTCCCGGTTGTACGTCCGTCTTACCTCGCCCAGGGACGTTGTCCTGTCCCCGTCGTGACTTAGCGGAGAAACGGCGCCCTAAGAGAGGAGCCACATCTGGCAACGAACGCGTCGCCCCCGAAACTCCTACGCTGCGGCCGGCTCTCTGGACAGCGTGCTGGGTGTCGGGCGCCACCTGCCGGCCGGTCTCTTTCTTAGAGGGTCCTGCGGAAGAGGGGGCGGGGGGACCGCGGATGGAGCAGGACGGCCGGGGGCCGGCAAACACTTGAATGCCCTGGGGCTGTGGAAGGAGGCTGTGTGGGAGGGGCCCCTTGCGCCAGAGGTCAACAGGGAGGGCGTGGCGGTGGGGGATGGGTAGCCACTTCGGCTTTTTGGTTTGGATTGGAAATGTCGTTTTGGAAAGCTGGCTTCCTTTTTTCTTTAAAACAATTCACCTGCCTGGGTAGACTTAAGAAGCTGCTGTGCCACGGTGTCATGAGACACAACCTCTTTCCCTCCTTTAAAACAACTCACCTGCCTGGGTAGACTTAAGAAGCTGCTGTGCCACGGTGTCACGAGACACAACCTCTTTCCCTCCTTTAAAACAATTCACCGGCGTGGGTAGACTTAAGAAGCTGCTGTGCCGCTGTCATGACACACAACCTCTTGACACACAACCTCTTTCCCTCCTTTAAAACAATTCACCTGCGTGGGTACACTTAAGAAGCTGCTGTGCCACGGTGTCACGACACACAACCTCTTTCCCTCCTTAAAAACAATTCACCTGCGTGGGTAGACTTAAGAAGCTGCTCTGCCACGGTGTCATGACACACAACCACTTTCCCTCCTTTAAAACAATTCACCTGCGTGGGTAGACTTAAGAAGCTGCTGTGCCACGGTGTCACGACACACAACCACTTTCCCTCCTTTAAAACAATTCACCTGCGTGGGTAGACTTAAGAAGCTGCTGTGCCACGGTGTCACGACACACAACCTCTTTCCCTCCTTAAAAACAATTCACCTGCGTGGGTAGACCAGCAGGCCCCGCCGAGCCGGCCCCGCCCCACTTGGCCTCCCAGTGGGTTCTTGTATCGGTTTGACTTCTGTGTTCCTGTTCGCCTCTGCGGGCCGACCCACCAGATCCACCCGCTCTTTGACGTTTGCCTTTTCTTTTTCAGATGTGTCGAGTTTGTTTCTAGCGGTTATGTGTGTGTGTGTGTGTGTGTGTGTGTGTGTGTGTGTGTGAGACGAGTGCGTGCTTCTGATTTTCGTCGAGTTTGTTTCTAGCGGTTATGTGTGTGTGTGTGTGTGTGTGTGTGTGTGTGTGTGTGTGAGACGAGTGCGTGCTTCTGATTTTCGTCGAGTTTCTTTCTAGCGGTTATGTGTGTGTGTGTGTGTGTGTGTGTGTGTGTGAGACGAGTGCCTGCTTCTGATTTTCGTCGAGTTTGTTTCTAGCGGTTATGTGTGTGTGTGTGTGTGTGTGTGTGTGTGTGTGTGTGTATGTGTGTGAGACGAGTGCGTGCTTCTGATTTTCGTTGCGTCGCCACGATACGAGTGTGTTTCCAACACTGAGGCCCCGTTTATTCGTGCCATTGTTGAAGGTTGCTTTTGCTGACAGCCGTCGTCGGGGGTCACCCGAAGGGTTTCTCCTGGCACGCCCAAAGAGTGGTGACAGGGACGGGGATGATGGCGAGTTCTTTCTTCGGGGCGGGTGCTCGCGCTGCCTGACGTTGGCCTGCGGTCCCCCTCGGATGGGTGTGCATTCCGCTGCCCCCCAGGTAGGGTGCGAAGCATCCTTCCCTTCCCCTCCCGGTTGTACGTCCGTCGTACCTCGCCCAGGGACGTTGTCCTGTCCCCGTCGTGACTTAGCGGAGAAACGGCGCCCTAAGAGAGGAGCCACATCTGGCAACGAACGCGTCGCCCCCGAAACTCCTACGCTGCGGCCGGCTCTCTGGACAGCGTGCTGGGTGTCGGGCGCCACCTGCCGGCCGGTCTCTTTCTTAGAGGGTCCTGCGGAAGAGGGGGCGGGGGGACCGCGGATGGAGCAGGACGGCCGGGGGCCGGCAAACACTTGAATGCCCTGGGGCTGTGGAAGGAGGCTGTGTGGGAGGGGCCCCTTGCGCCAGAGGTCAACAGGGAGGGCGTGGCGGTGGGGGATGGGTAGCCACTTCGGCTTTTTGGTTTGGATTGGAAATGTCGTTTTGGAAAGCTGGCTTCCTTTTTTCTTTAAAACAATTCACCTGCCTGGGTAGACTTAAGAAGCTGCTGTGCCACGGTGTCACGAGACACAACCTCTTTCCCTCCTTTATAACAACTCACCTGCCTGGGTAGACTTAAGCTGCTGTGCCACGGTGTCACGAGACACAACCTCTTTCCCTCCTTTAAAACAATTCACCTGCGTGGGTAGACTTAAGAAGCTGCTGTGCCGCTGTCATGACACACAACCTCTTGACACACAACCTCTTTCCCTCCTTTAAAACAATTCACCTGCCTGGGTAGACTTAAGAAGCTGCTGTGCCACGGTGTCATGACACACAACCACTTTCCCTCCTTTAAAACAATTCACCTGCGTGGGTACACTTAAGAAGCTGCTGTGCCACGGTGTCACGACACACAACCCCTTTCCCTCCTTAAAAACAATTCACCTGCGTGGGTAGACCAGCAGGCCCCGCCGAGCCGGCCCCGCCCCACTTGGCCTCCCAGTGGGTTCTTGTATCGGTTTGACTTCTGTGTTCCTGTTCGCCTCCGCGGGCCGACCCACCAGATCCACCCGCTCTTTGACGTTTGCCTTTTCTTTTTCAGATGTGTCGAGTTTGTTTCTAGCGGTTATGTGTGTGTGTGTGTGTGTGTGTGTGTGTGAGACGAGTGCGTGCTTCTGATTTTCGTCGAGTTTGTTTCTAGCGGTTGTGTGTGTGTGTGTGTGTGTGTGTGTGTGTGTGAGACGAGTGCGTGTTTCTGATTTTCGTCGAGTTTGTTTCTAGCGGTTATGTGTGTGTGTGTGTGTGTGAGACGAGTGCGTGCTTCTGATTTTCGTCGAGTTTGTTTCCAGCGGTTATGTGTGTGTGTGTGTGTGTGTGTGTGTGAGACGAGTGCGTGCTTCTGATTTTCGTTGCGTCGCCACGATACGAGTGTGTTTCCAACACTGAGGCCCCGTTTATTCGTGCCATTGTTGAAGGTTGCTTTTGCTGACAGCCGTCGTCGGGGGTCACCCGAAGGGTTTCTCCTGGCACGCCCAAAGAGTGGTGACAGGGACGGGGATGATGGCGAGCTCTTTCTTCGGGGCGGGTGCTCGCGCCGCCTGACGTTGGCCTGCGGTCCCCCTCGGATGGGTGTGCATTCCGCTGCCCCCCAGGTAGGGTGCGAAGCATCCTTCCCTTCCCCTCCCGGTTGTACGTCCGTCTTACCTCGCCCAGGGACGTTGTCCTGTCCCCGTCGTGACTTAGCGGAGAAACGGCGCCCTAAGAGAGGAGCCACATCTGGCAACGAACGCGTCGCCCCCGAAACTCCTACGCTGCGGCCGGCTCTCTGGACAGCGTGCTGGGTGTCGGGCGCCACCTGCCGGCCGGTCTCTTTCTTAGAGGGTCCTGCGGAAGAGGGGGCGGGGGGACCGCGGATGGAGCAGGACGGCCGGGGGCCGGCAAACACTTGAATGCCCTGGGGCTGTGGAAGGAGGCTGTGTGGGAGGGGCCCCTTGCGCCAGAGGTCAACAGGGAGGGCGTGGCGGTGGGGGATGGGTAGCCACTTCGGCTTTTTGGTTTGGATTGGAAATGTCGTTTTGGAAAGCTGGCTTCCTTTTTTCTTTAAAACAATTCACCTGCCTGGGTAGACTTAAGAAGCTGCTGTGCCACGGTGTCACGAGACACAACCTCTTTCCCTCCTTTATAACAACTCACCTGCCTGGGTAGACTTAAGCTGCTGTGCCACGGTGTCACGAGACACAACCTCTTTCCCTCCTTTAAAACAATTCACCTGCGTGGGTAGACTTAAGAAGCTGCTGTGCCGCTGTCATGACACACAACCTCTTGACACACAACCTCTTTCCCTCCTTTAAAACAATTCACCTGCCTGGGTAGACTTAAGAAGCTGCTGTGCCACGGTGTCACGAGACACAACCTCTTTCCCTCCTTTAAAACAATTCACCTGCGTGGGTAGACTTAAGAAGCTGCTGTGCCACGGTGTCACGAGACACAACCTCCTTCCCTCCTTTAAAACAATTCACCTGCGTGGGTAGACTTAAGAAGCTGCTGTGCCGCTGTCATGACACACAACCTCTTTCCCTCCTTTAAAACAATTCACCTGCGTGGGTACACTTAAGAAGCTGCTGGGCCACGGTGTCACGAGACACAACCTCTTTCCCTCCTTTAAAACAATTCACCTGCCTGGGTAGACTTAAGAAGCTGCTGTGCCACGGTGTCTCGAGACACAACCTCTTTCCCTCCTTTAAAACAACTCACCTGCCTGGGTAGACTTAAGAAGCTGCTGTGCCACGGTGTCATGACACACAACCACTTTCCCTCCTTTAAAACAATTCACCTGCGTGGGTACACTTAAGAAGCTGCTGTGCCACGGTGTCACGACACACAACCTCTTTCCCTCCTTAAAAACAATTCACCTGCGTGGGTAGACTTAAGAAGCTGCTCTGCCACGGTGTCATGACACACAACCACTTTCCCTCCTTTAAAACAATTCACCTGCGTGGGTAGACTTAAGAAGCTGCTGTGCCACGGTGTCACGAGACACAACCTCTTTCCCTCCTTTAAAACAATTCACCTGCCTGGGTAGACTTAAGAAGCTGCTGTGCCACGGTGTCACGAGACACAACCTCCTTCCCTCCTTTAAAACAATTCACCTGCGTGGGTACACTTAAGAAGCTGCTGTGCCACGGTGTCACGAGACACAACCTCTTTCCCTCCTTTAAAACAATTCACCTGCCTGGGTAGACTTAAGAAGCTGCTGTGCCACGGTGTCACGAGATGCGTGGGTAGACTTAAGAAGCTGCTGTGCCACCACGGTGTCACGACACACAACCACTTTCCCTCCTTTAAAACAATTCACCTGCCTGGGTAGACTTAAGAAGCTGCTGTGCCACGGTGTCACGAGACACAACCTCTTTCCCTCCTTTAAAACAGTTCACCTGCGTGGGTAGACTTAAGAAGCTGCTGTGCCGCTGTCATGACACACAACCTCTTGACACACAACCTCTTTCCCTCCTTTAAAACAATTCACCTGCGTGGGTAGACTTAAGAAGCTGCTGTGCCACGGTGTCACGACACACAACCTCTTTCCCTCCTTTAAAACAATTCACCTGCCTGGGTAGACTTAAGAAGCTGCTGTGCCACGGTGTCACGAGACACAACCTCTTTCCCTCCTTTAAAACAATTCACCTGCGTGGGTAGACTTAAGAAGCTGCTGTGCCACGGTGTCACGAGACACAACCTCCTTCCCTCCTTTAAAACAATTCACCTGCGTGGGTAGACTTAAGAAGCTGCTGTGCCGCTGTCATGACACACAACCTCTTTCCCTCCTTTAAAACAACTCACCTGCCTGGGTAGACTTAAGAAGCTGCTGTGCCACGGTGTCATGACACACAACCACTTTCCCTCCTTTAAAACAATTCACCTGCGTGGGTACACTTAAGAAGCTGCTGTGCCACGGTGTCACGACACACAACCTCTTTCCCTCCTTAAAAACAATTCACCTGCGTGGGTAGACTTAAGAAGCTGCTCTGCCACGGTGTCATGACACACAACCACTTTCCCTCCTTTAAAACAATTCACCTGCGTGGGTAGACTTAAGAAGCTGCTGTGCCACGGTGTCACGAGACACAACCTCCTTCCCTCCTTTAAAACAATTCACCTGCGTGGGTACACTTAAGAAGCTGCTGTGCCACGGTGTCACGAGACACAACCTCTTTCCCTCCTTTAAAACAATTCACCTGCCTGGGTAGACTTAAGAAGCTGCTGTGCCACGGTGTCACGAGATGCGTGGGTAGACTTAAGAAGCTGCTGTGCCACCACGGTGTCACGACACACAACCACTTTCCCTCCTTTAAAACAATTCACCTGCCTGGGTAGACTTAAGAAGCTGCTGTGCCACGGTGTCACGAGACACAACCTCTTTCCCTCCTTTAAAACAGTTCACCTGCGTGGGTAGACTTAAGAAGCTGCTGTGCCGCTGTCATGACACACAACCTCTTGACACACAACCTCTTTCCCTCCTTTAAAACAATTCACCTGCGTGGGTAGACTTAAGAAGCTGCTGTGCCACGGTGTCACGACACACAACCTCTTTCCCTCCTTTAAAACAATTCACCTGCCTGGGTAGACTTAAGAAGCTGCTGTGCCACGGTGTCACGAGACACAACCTCTTTCCCTCCTTTAAAACAATTCACCGGCGTGGGTAGACTTAAGAAGCTGCTGTGCCGCTGTCATGACACACAACCTCTTGACACACAACCTCTTTCCCTCCTTTAAAACAATTCACCTGCGTGGGTAGACTTAAGAAGCTGCTGTGCCACGGTGTCATGGCACACAACCTCTTTCCCTCCTTTAAAACAATTCACCTGCCTGGGTAGACTTAAGAAGCTGCTGTGCCACGGTGTCTCGAGACACAACCTCTTTCCCTCCTTTAAAACATCTCACCTGCCTGGGTAGACTTAAGAAGCTGCTGTGCCACGGTGTCACGAGACACAACCTCTTTCCTTCCTTTAAAACAATTCACCTGCGTGGGTAGACTTAAGAAGCTGCTGTGCTGCTGTCATGACACACAACCTCTTGACACACAACCTCTTTCCCTCCTTAAAAAAAATTCACCTGCCTGGGTAGACTTAAGAAGCTGCTGTGCCACGGTGTCATGACACACAACCACTTTCCCTCCTTTAAAACAATTCACCTGCGTGGGTACACTTAAGAAGCTGCTGTGCCACGGTGTCACGACACACAACCTCTTTCCCTCCTTAAAAACAATTCACCTGCGTGGGTACACTTAAGAAGCTGCTGTGCCACGGTGTCACGAGACACAACCTCTTTCCCTCCTTTAAAACAATTCACCTGCCTGGGTACACTTAAGAAGCTGCTGTGCCACGGTGTCACGAGATGCGTGGGTAGACTTAAGAAGCTGCTGTGCCACGGTGTCACGACACACAACCTCTTTCCCTCCTTTAAAACAATTCACCTGCCTGGGTAGGAGGAGAACGTAGGCAAAACCCTCTCCGACATAAATCACAGCAGGATCCTCCAAGACCCACCTCCCAGAATATTGGAAATAAAAGCAAAAATAAACAAATGGGACCTAATTAAAATCAAAAGCTTCTGCACAGCAAAGGAAACTCTAAGCAAGGTGAAAAGACAGCCTTCAGAATGGGAGAAAATAATAGCAAATGAAGCAACTGATAAAGGATTAATCTCCAAATTATACAAGCAGCTCCTGTAGCTTAATTCCAGAAAACTAAGTGACCTAATCAAAAAATGGGCCAAAGAACTAAACAGACATTTCTCCAAAGAAGACATAAAGATGGCTAACAAACACGTGAAAAAATGCTCAACATCCCTCATCATCAGAGAAATGCAAATCAAAACCACAATGAGATACCATTTCACACCAGTCAGAATGGCTGCTATCCAAAAGTCTACATGCAATAAATGCTGGAGAGGGTGTGGAGAAAAGGGAACCCTCTTACACTGTTGGTGGGAATGCAAACTAGTACAGCCACTATGGAGAACAGTGTGGAGATTCCTCAGAAAACTGGAAATAGAACTGCCATATGATCCAGCGATCGCACTCCTGGGCATACACACCGAGGAAACCAGAATTGAAAGAGACACATGTACTCCAATGTTCATTGCAGCACTGTTTATAATAGCCAGGACATGGAAGCAACCTAGATGTCCATCTGCAGATGAATGGATAAGAAAGCTTTGGTACATATACACAATGGAGTATTTCTCAGCCATCAAAAAGAATGCATTTGAATCAGTTTTAATGAGGTGGATGAAACTGGAGCCAATTATACAGAGTGAAGTAAGCCAGAAAGAAGAACATCAATACTGTATATTAACGCATATATGTGGAATTTAGAAAAATGGTAACCTGAACCCTGTATAAGAGACTGCAAAAGAGACATAGGCATTTAGAACAGTCTTTGGGACTCTGTGGGAGAGGGTGAAGGTGGAATGATTGGGGAGAATGGAATTGTAGCATGTATATTATCATAAGTGACCAGTCCAGGTTCGACGCATAAATTTTCCTCTGTTCATTTCTTTGCATTTGTGCTTTTTTAATAAAAATACTTTTAACTGTAATAAAAAAAAATAAAATAAAAATAAATCTGTAAAGCAAAAAAAAAAAAAAAATAAATAAAAAAACTTTGCTTTTGTTACAGTATTGCTTCTATTTTATGTCTTATAGTTTTGGCCCCTAAGTAAGTGGGATCTTATCTCCTTGACCAGGGATCGAACCCCACCCTACACTAGACGATGAAATATTGCCTCTGGATTTCCAGGGAAGTCCCCTTAGTCCCTCTTTACATGTTACTCATATTCGGGTGCAAGTGAGATGCTTGGCTACGTGGCACACCTTTTGGCTCAGTCTGTTGGTAATAATTCTGTTAATGAAGTTTGTGCAGATGGTCAAACCTAGTTGTAAGAAACAATTCAATATACAGTACAGATTGTTTGCTTGTAACAGATTTGCTTTGTTGTCATTATAATCCTTCTTGTGTAAACGTAGATAGTGGTCTCCAACCCTTGTTATCTAAATGTGGATAGAATCTGTCTTTTCAGGTGATCAGGTGAAAAGACAAATTTAGTGAATATCATCTCCTACATATAAATTCTGGAAGAAAAAAAACAAAACAAAACAAAACAATTCACCTGCCTGGGTAGACTTAAGAAGCTGCTGTGCCACGCTGTCATGACACACAACCTCTTTCCCTCCTTTAAAACAATTTAGCCATGGGAAAGCTTACTTCCATCTCTTTGGCCTCGTCCCTGGGCGTGCGGGGAAAATCGTCCTTCTCCCGCCAAGGATTCCAAACAAAACCACGATAGATCACGCACATCCTCTCGCTCCAGTCAGGTTCAGGGGCAGGATGCAAGGATCGAAGGTCGCCTGTTTGACACGAGGTGGCGCGCCGCCCCCCGCCCCCCACGATTTCAGGGGAGGGGTCTTGATCACGGAAGTGATTGAATGAGCTCAGAAAACACAAGCAAATGATGCGGAACACCCATGCATACACGTTGTCCTTTGCCGGACTGTGTCTCTCTGTCTCTGCCCGCTCCCCCTCACACCCCTCACACCCCCCGCCCCCCCCCACACAACACACACCACCCTGCACACCTGCCACACACAAACTGCGTTGTGGTGTGAGTGCGGGGTATGGTGTGTACAGGTGGGCGGGTGGGAATGTGTGTGTGTGTGTGTGTGTGTCTGCGCGCGTGTGCGCGCGCGTGCGCGCGAACGGGGAGGGGGGGCGGCGGGGGAGGGGGACGGGGGCGGGGGAGCCGGTGGGGGCGGGGGCGTGGGCGGAGAGGGCGGATGGGTCGGGTGGGAATGTGTGTGTGTGCACGCGGGTGAGCGGGTGGGGGCAGGGGAGGGGAGGGGAGGCGGGGCGGGGGAGGCGGGTGGGGGCGGGTGGGAATGTGTGTGCGTGCGCGCGCGCGCGCGCGCGCGCGCGTGCGGGTGAGCGGGGGAGGGGGCGGGGGGGCGGTTGGAGCGGGTGGGGAATGTGTGTGTGTGCTCGCGGGTGAGCGGGTGGGGGCGGGGTGGAGGGGGCGGAGCCGGGTGCGGGGGGTTGCGGGAGGCGGGTGCGGGGGGTTGCGGGAGGCGGGGGGGGGGGTGTTGCGGGAGGCGGGGGGTGGACGGGGGGGCAGAGCGGGGGGGGCGGGGGCGGGCGGAGACAGAGACACAGCCAGGGATTCGACAACTCTCTCCTACACACACACGGCCGCACACAGCACCCACGCGGCACCTGTGCGTGCCACGGACACGACACAGACAGACACACCCTGTGTGTCCCTGTCCCTCTCTTTCTCCTTCCCCTCCCATGATCCCTCTGCCCTCCCTCCCCTCCGTCCACCTTCACAGGAGAGGGTGCCTTTCAGATGAGTCTTCCTGTTGTGAATGTACCCTCCCTTGACGTGAAGATTTCTATCTACAGTCTGACCTGTCACGCCTGTAACCTGGGGCGGGCGGTGGTCGGACATCCTTGGTATACGCTAGGCATATAGCTTGACTTCTTGTCGAAAAGAGGATTGGGGGCGGGACGCGCCACTCAGGAGGTCGGGTTGAACATGGACACGTAAACTGTACATCAAAACAATCAGCAAGCGTCTTCCTACGCCAGCCCAGGGAAACAGACTTATGACCTTGCGTGAACCTCTAAGGGAAAAGAATCTGAAAACCTGAAACGAACACGACTTTGTAAACCCACACTAGACTTCATTTCTGCCATAACGGTGGTGTCATGTGCGTATCTGAGGTGATTGATATTTCTCCCGGCAAACTTGATTCCAGCTTGTGCTTCCTCTAGCCCCGCGTTTCTCATGATGTGTACTCAGCATATAAGTTAAATAAGCAGGGTGACAATATACAGCCCTGATGGACTCCTTTCCCTGTTTGGAACCAGCCTGTTGTGCTCCATGCCTACTTCTAACTGTTGCTTCCTGACCTGCAGAACTACAGACGTCTCCTTTTTTTTTTTTTTTTTAATTCCCTAACCTGAGTGAAAAGCGAGAGAGACAGAGAGACGACGGGGGCGGGGCGGGCAGGAAAAACGACATACAGACAATCATAAAAGGACCTACCGTTTGACTCTGTTGCGCTCCAGATACAAAGAGGGAACAAAGGACCGGAAGGACACAGCGTTTCACGTGTGGGTTTTGACAGATGGACACATCTGTCACTCGGTCACTGCATACCACACCCCTGTCAGCAGAATGGAATCGTTTCTCTTTTTCTCTCTACCTGGTCCTTTCAGACTTCAGAAACTCTCAGGGAGGATTCTTTCTTTCACGTTTTTCAAAAGACTTTATTAAAAAACCGTGCTGGGGGGAGGGGGGGGAGATTTAAAGTGCACAATCAAAGGAATGAAAGAGTTTACAAGATGGCTTCTTCAGGCCGGTGGCAACGAAGAAATATTTGCTGGGCCGACAGCAAGCGGCACGGAGGCCCCGACGCCATTTTCAATCCCGTTTCTCTTGGCTGCTGACCCAACCGGCTCGAAACTTCCTCCGGAGAGAAGTCAGGTTGACTTCCGAAACCCCTCCCCAAACTGCCTTTACGGCCCTTCTCTGCCTGGTCCCAGATTCCTCACCTAGGCTTTGGGTGAGGTCAGCCAGACTCTGCTGAGCCTTCTCCGCTCTTTCGGTCACTCTACATCTATTTCTGTTGGGCTGGCTTGATCTGCGGCCTTTGGTCGAGTTCCTGTTAGGGTCCGGAGTCGCCCTTCCCTCCGAGGAACAGAGGACACTCACGATAATGCAAGACACACGGCGAGGTTTATTTCCGGCTAGCTGGGGTCCGAGCGTCTGCCCGACGCGGCGGGTTTCGACAAGGACCCCGAGCACGCTGAGCCAAGGGTTTATATAGCATTTTTAAACCGTACTAGTTTCAAAATAGTCACACGTAGTCATCTTTTTCAGTTCGGTTCGGTCGCTCGGTCGTGTCCGACTCTCTGCGACCCCATGAATCACAGCAGGCCAGGCCTCCCTGTCCATCACCGACTCCCGGAGTTCACTCAAGCTCGTGTCCACAGAGTCGGTGATGCCATCCAGCCATCTCGTTCTCCGTCGTCCCCTTCTCCTCCTGCCCCCGACCTCTCCCAGCAGCAGAGTCTTTTCCAGTGAGTCAACTCGTCGCGTGAGGTGGCCAAAGGATTGCAGTTTCAGCTTTAGCGTCAGTCCTTCCGATGAACACCGGTCCGAGGGACTCTCGAGAGTCTTCTCCGACACCACAGTTCAAAAGCATCCGTTCTTCGGCGATCAGCTTTCTTCACAGTCCGACTCTCACATCCATACGTGACCACGGGAAAAACCATAGCCTAGGTCGGTAGGTGCCCAGTATGCTACTGGAGATCGGTGGAGAAATAAGTCTAGAAGGCATGAAGGGGTGGAGCAAAAGCAAAACCGATACCCAGGTGTGGATGTGAACGTTGATAGAAGCGAGGTCCGGTGCTGTAAAGAGCAGTATTGCATAGGAACCTGGAATGTTAGGTCCATGAATCGAGGCAGATTGGAAGTGGTCAGACAGGAGATGGCAAGAGTGAACATAGACGTTCTGGGAATCGGTGAATTAAAATGGACCGGAATGGGTGAATTTAACTCAGGTGACCATTATATCTACTGCTGTGGGCAGGAATCCCTTAGAAGGAATGGAGTAGCCGTCATGGTCAACAAAAGAGTCCGAAATGCAGTCCTTGGATGCGATCTTAAAAACGACGGAATGATTTCTGTTCGTTTCCGAGGCAAACCATTCGATGTGACAGGAATCCAGGCCTATGCCCCAACCAGTAACGCTGAGGAGGCCGAAGTGGAACGGTTCTGTGAAGACCCACGAGACCTTTTAGAACGAACACCCAGAAAAGATGTCCTTTTCATGATAGATAGGGGACTGGAATGCAAAAGTAGGAAGTCAAGAAACATCTCGAGTCACAGGCAAATGTGGCCTTGGAGCACGGAATGAAGCAGGGCAGAGGCTGATAGAGTTTTGTCGAGAGAACGCACTGGTCATAGCAAACACCCTCTTCCAACCACACGAGAGAAGACTCTACACGTGGACATCACCAGATGGTCCACACCGAAATCAGATCGATTCTATTCTTTGCAGCCAAAGATGGAGACGCTGTATGCAGTTAGCAAAAACGAGACCGGGAGCTGACTGTGGCTCAGATCGTGAACTCCTTATTGCCAAATTCAGGCTTCAGTTGAAGAAAGTAGGGAAAACCACGCGACCGTTCGGATATGACCTACATCAAATCCCTTATGATTATACAGTGGAAGCGAGACGTAGATGTAAGGGACTAGATCTGATAGATAAGAGTGCCTGATGAACTCTGGACGGAGGTGCGTGACATTGTGCGGGAGACAGGGACCGAGACCACCCCCGTGGAAAAGAAATGCGAAAAAGCAAAATGGCTGTCTGAGGAGCCCTTACAGATAGCTGTGACAAGAAGAGAAGCGAAAAGGAAAGATATAAGCATCTGAATGCAGAGTTCCAAAGAATAGCAAGGAGAGATAAGAAAGCCTTCCTCAGGGATCAATACAAAGCGATAGAGGGAAACGACAGAACGGGAAAGACAAGAGTTCTCTTCAAGAAAATTAGAGATTCCAAGGGAACGTTTCATGCAAAGATGGGCTCGATAAAGGACAGAAATGGTATGGGACCTAACAGAAGCAGAAGATATCAAGAAGAGGTATCGAGAATACACAGAAGAACTGTACAGCAATGATCTTCACGACCAAGATAGTCACGATAACGTGATCACTGACCTAGAGCCGGACGTCTTGGAATGTGAAGTCAAGTGGGCCTTAGAGAGCATCACTACGAACAAAGCTAGTGGAGGGGATGGAATTCCAGTGGAGCTATTTCAAATCTTGAAAGATGATGCTGTGAAAGTGCTGCACTCCATATGCCAGCAGATTTGGAAAACTCAGCAGTGGCCACAAGACTGGAAAAGGTCAGTCTTCATTCCAATCCCAAAGAGAGGCGATGCCAAAGAATGCTCAGACGACCGCACAGTTGCACTCGTCTCACACGCTAGTCAAGATGTGCTCAAAATTCTCCAAGCCGGGCTTCAGCAATATGTGAAGCGTGAACTCCCAGATGTTCACGCAGGTTTTAGAAAAGGCAGAGGCACCAGAGATCACATTGCCAACATCCGCTGGATCGTGGAGAAAGCGAGAGAGTTCCAGAAAACCATCTATTTCTGCTTCATTGACTATGCCGAAGCTTTTGACTGTGTGGATCACCATAAACTGTGGGAAATTCGGAAAGAGATGGGAATACCAGACCACCTGACCTGCCTCTTGAGAAACCTGGATGCGGGTCAGGAAGCAACAGTCAGAACTGGACATGGAACGACAGACTGGTTCCGGATAGGAAAAGGAGTACGTCGAGGCTGTATATTGTCACCTTGCCTATTTAACTTATATGCAGAGTCCGTCGTGAGGAACGCTGGGCTGGAAGAAGCACAAGCTGGAATCGAGAGATTGCTGGGAGAAATATCAATCACCTCAGATACGCAGATGACACTACCCTTATGGCAGAAAGCGAAGAGGAACTCAAAAGCCTCTTGATGAAACTGAAAGAGGAGAGTGAAGCGCTTGGCTTGAAGCTCAACATTCAGAAAACAAAGATCGTGGCATCTGGTCCCATCACTTCATGGGAAATAGATGGAAACACAGTAGAAACAGTGTCAGACTTTATTTTGGGGGGCTCCAGAATCACTGCAGATGCTGATTGCAGCCATGAAATGAAAAGTAATCTTTAACATACGGTAATTTTCCACACTCTACACACAGCTGTGTATCTCTGGCTTGCGTCACCTCCTGGTGGTTTAATGAGATAAGCCCACCCTGGCCCTTTGACCTATTTGCCTGATCTCTGTGTCACAACCGCCCACATTCTGGTGTTTAAGAGTCACTTGTTTTTCAGGTTGCTGTCTTCCTAGGCATCCTCACTCATCCTTACTCAACAGACAATTCTGGGGATCTTTACACAGCCTTACTCAAAAACAGTTCTAGGAATCTTTACTTGAAACAAGCTTATCTCAAATGGAGTCACTTTGGTTCTACAAGCAGCAAGCAGCGGCAAGCAAAGTACAGAAGCAAACGTGCCTCGCAGGAGCATTAAGTTCTACATGAGGTTCTGCATTCCCTCTTTTTCTAAGCCTACATCTGAACTTGATCCTTCTCCTGTTGGGAACAACTTCCTGAGCGGTGTCTCTGGCAGCTCCCTGCCCCAGTTAGTCCAAGGCTCCTTTCTCCCCGAGACAGAACTCTGCACCCCCGTCCAGTCGGACCTCCCACTTAACTTCCAGGTGGCTCTAGTTCTCAGCGAACCCATCTGGATGGGGGTTTAGCCGCTAAGTTGTGTCTTGACTCTTGAGGCCTCGTGGACTCTAGCCCACCAGGCTCCTCTGTCCATGGGATTCTGCGGGCACGAACACTGGAGTGGGGTTGCCGTTGCCTTCTCCGGGTCAGGGAGGATGGCTTATCTCCTCGCGGCGATAGTGATTTCCACACGTTCCTTGGGGGCCCAGAGGATGTTTCTGGGAAACGGGGATACACGCTTCTGGGATCGGAGAGTCCTGTGCTACTACGTGTGTCTGTTCCTTTGCGTGTGGTCCCTCACCCGAAAGGGGGACTGGATCCTGAAGTTTTCCGACTTGCCTCCGATCCCTGGGGACAGCCCTCTCTGGGGGGAGAACGTGTCTCACGTTCTCTTGCCCTGCGGATGGAAGCTAGAGAACTTGGGGACCATTTCTGACAGAGCTTCCCTGGTGGCTCACACTGTCAAGAGTCTGCCTGCGATGCAGGAGACCCGGGTTCCATCCCCGGGCCGGGACGGTCTGCCGGAGAAGGACATGGCAACCCGCTCCAGGACCCGACCCTGACGTCTAGAAATCGCCTGGACTGACTCCCCCTCCACCGACTGGTTTCGAATCCGCTCCAGGGATGGTGAACCTGTGTGTTTCCTTGGTTCCCCTCCAAGTGCCTCTGAGGAAAAAGTAAATACCTGATTGCTTGCACCCCAGGCCTGCTTTCCCGAACCCGTCCCTCGACATCACAGCCTCCTGAGAGGAGATAGGACAGATAACTGTTTCACTGAACGGAGGATCTGTGCTCAGAAACTCTTTCCACGACATGGAGGCCCATGGAGGCCCGTACTAACTATTTGGTCCCTCCCTCCCTCCCTCCCTCCCTCCCTCCCTCCTTCCCTCGTCCCTTCCTTCTTTCCTTCTGGGTGGGTCCCCCCCTTACTTTCCTTTTTCTTCTTTTTCTTTCACGTCCATGCACACACACACACACACACACACATGCACACGCACACGCACACGCGCCGTCTCTCACGTACACAGTCACCAGCTCAGCGTTTCATGGGTTCCAGGCAAGTGTCAGAGGAGGGAACTAACTGCTGGGGTCCGGAGTAGGCCGCCGTCCCGACCCCACCCCACGTGAACCTCCGTGCCCTATGGAGTGTTTTGGATTCAAGTGACTTTAAGAACCGGCCAGCGCCAGAGGAACGCTCTGCCCCTCCTTCCTTTTCTGTCTCTCTGAAGGCAGGCAGAAATGAAAACCTCCTCCCACGGAGGGGAAAGATGTCAAGTGATGATGGCCGCTTCGACGCACGCCCGTGATCCTCAAAGGCATGAGCGGGGTTTCCCGGGTTCCAAAAAGGAGGCGACTCCGTTGGCCTGACACAAGGCGACTTTGTCCCTCAGCCTCCCTCCCCACCCCCCAGCCCCCTTCCTCCGCGCGGTGCCGAAGGGGGCAGCCTCAAGGTGGAGAAATGGAGATGTGGGGGGGATGGGGGATGGGGGGTGGGTGGGGCGGATCACCATTCAATTCAGAGAAGCTCGAGGCAAAGTCGAAGGCTCTGACTTGACTGGAAAGCTTTCTGCATTTGAATGAAGCTATCCGAAGAGGCCCTGCAGAGGGGAGGGGCCCACAGACAATAGCCCCTGCCTGCCTGCCTGCCTGCCTGCCTGCCTGCAGGCCGGCCTGCCGGGCTGAGGAGGCCCTCTGGCGGTGGCGGGGCCACGCCCCCGACTCCTGCAACTCGATCCCTTCAAGAAAACTTCTGGGGTGACTCCTGTCCAGGGAATCATCCAAATTGGCCTGTTTCTGGAAAAGGCCCGAGTCACAACTGTTGACAGATTCTCTGGATCTCTTGACACATGGATTGACCTGCACCCTCCCATCCTGTCAGATCCTTTGGACACGCTTGAAGAGGTCTTTGGCCTCGGCCAGAAAACAAGCCCCAAGATAAACAAATACGTTTTTGTCTGTTTTGGGGAATGGGGCGAAAACGATGCATGGCCGTGGGTTGGAGAGAAACCTGCTCGTCTCACACGCCTGAAGTCAGGAAGTTCTCAGCGGGACAGAACCTGCTTTCACTTCTCAGGGGGACCGGGAGGGTCCCCTCGCCTCGCGCGCCCCCAACCCCTAGCCCCAGCTCCACACACACACACAAACACACACACACACACACACACACACACACCGCCCCCCCCACCACACACACACCCACGCCGCCCCCACCCCCAACCCCGGCCACCGAGGGGGGCCCGCCCGGGGAGAGGGATGGCTGTCTCAGCCCCGGTTCTGAGACGTCACTTGTGAAACCGCTCTAGGCCGAGACACCAGATTGCTGCCCTGATGCTTGGTGTCCGTCTCCATCAGCCATGCCTGAAAGGCATGGGAAATAATGGACAGCAAATAGCAAATGGACAGAAAACACAAAATGATCCTCCTGAACACAAAATGGCCATTTTTATGGATCCACGTAGTGGTCGTTGGTATCCCCACTTGATGCATGAGTTAGGAATGCAGCATTGTTAGGAATTCTTTTTCACGAATGACATCAATAAACATATTGTACGAAGTCAGTATCCTCATAGATATATACACATACAGATACGGATGTAGTCTACCTGTGTTAGGGTCCGGAGTCGCCCTTCCCTCCAAGGAACAGAGGACACTCACGATAATGCAAGACACACAGCGACGTTTATTTCCAGCTAGCTGGGGTCCAAGTGTCTGCCCGACGCAGCGGGTTTCAACAAGGACCCCGAGCACTCGGAGCCGAG
Source organism: Moschus berezovskii (assembly GCF_049115385.1). Classification (NCBI taxonomy): domain Eukaryota; kingdom Metazoa; phylum Chordata; class Mammalia; order Artiodactyla; family Moschidae; genus Moschus; species Moschus berezovskii. Next base: position 49,929,889 of record NC_142485.1, on the reverse strand, counting down.
GGTTTAGATAGCATTTTCAAACCATATTAGTTTAAAAACATCCACACATAGTAATCTTTTTACACACAGAAATTTTCCATACTCTACACACAGCTGTATATCTCACCTCCTGGTGGTTTACCGAGATCAGCCCACCCTGGCCCTTTGACCTATTTGCCTGATCTCTGTGTCACAACTGCCCACATTCTGGTGTTTAAGATTCACTTGTTCTTTAGGTTGCTGTCTTCCTAGGAATCCTCTCTCATCCTTACTCAGCAAACAATTCTAGGGATCTTTATTTAAAACGACCTTAACTTTGGTTCTACAAGCAGCAAGCGGCAAGCAAAGTACAGAAGCAAAAAATGCATTGCAGGAGCATGAAGTTCTATATCAGGTTCTACATTACCCCCTTCTCAAGTCCCTGAGAAGACCCAATCATGGGTCTATATTTAGTTCTATCTGGTCTACCATATGGGAAGGTGAGTCCCCTGTTTTAAGTGCCGAGTATTGGGACCTTAAGACCATTAATTGGATGGTATCAAAGCGGTGTTTTTTTGTTTTTGTTGTTGTTGTTGTTTTTTTTTTTTTTACAAAAGCTACCAATCGATTTAATACGCAAGGTCCAAAAGTGAGGAGCAGAAGCAGGATGATTAAAGGTCCCATCAGGGTAGATATCAGAGTAGCATACCAAGGGGAAGAGTTAAACCAAGATGCAAACCACTTCTGAGACTGTTTTCTTTCTTTTTTAGAAGAATAGGGCTGAAACCCAGTCTGGACCTGGCGCTTCAGGGAGACTTGTAGCCAGCTAGCCAGTTGCCTAGTTTTATATAAAAAAAAAATAAGGTTGCAGTTACTAGCTTCCAGCAGACATTGTTTTGAGTAATGGTTGCATCTAAGCCTGACACGACTCAGAAAACTCAAGTGTTTAGCAGTACAGCGTCTAATCTGAAATTTCACCCATAATATCATTTTTCAGGATATCTGCGAAATAGTTATTTCCCAGGATGTCTGAACCATAGCTACTCTATTTTGGCTTTTAATTGTAAAAAAAAAAAAAAAAAATTTAATAGCCAAAGCAGATGTCACCGTTAATGACGTCAGTGTTTTTCTAGGTATGAGAAGATGCAAGAATTGGAATTCGTAAAACCATTTCTGAAAAGATCTGACTATCCGAAGGCCTGTTCTGCCAGTGTTTTTTTTTTTTTTTTTTTTTTCTTTTTTTTTAAGAGCACAGAGTGCCTCATTCCTGAGTTTCACCCTGAATTTCTTTCAGGGGGTGTTGAAGGTCAGCAGCTTGCAATGGTCATGATGTAATCTTTGTAGAGGCAGCTGGCAAGTACCAACTTCCAGTCAGCAGGGTCTCTTCATAGCCACATATCTGACCATGTGACACTATTTCATCGCCATTGTGTCCCGCGGTCCTGGGAAGGCTCATTCCCAGGTCTAGGGAAGCGATGGGCCACTCAGTGTGCCAAAACTGGACCAGGCCTTGCAAGTAGCAAAAGTCTCTGGGCCACTGTCTTACTAGCTTTCTGGTCCAGGAACATATTCCCTCTTGTTGCTTTTTCTCATACCCAGAGTCACATTATTACAATTATTGATCTCGTATGGAACTGCATATCAGCATTATATCACAGGCTCAGTGAAACAAGTGACACAGAAAATAATATAGCCATAGCTAGCAGTTATTAGTAAGATAAGAATTATAAGCCAAGAACTTTTATTAGATAAAGCCTGCTATACCCCAAGTCACCTGACTTCATTTGTTAAATGACTATAGCCTGGTGTGAATCTCCTGGTTGTACATTATGGAGCATCTGACCTTTATCTGAAGATTGGTTCCTGAGATAAGCCTTAGAAAGTAACCTAGAGTGTCTTCTTCTTCTTCTTCTTTTTTTAAAAACTTAATTAAATCTTTTAGCGGTATCACGTAACAAGGAACTGTAGTCTAGACCTTAATTAACAAACCTAGAACCTTAATTTAACAATTTTACAAAACTTAATATTCCGCGATTTTCCGTTATGGAGGCATTAACCCTGTAGCCAGGAAGGCCTTAACCCAATAAAAATGAGGTTTGTCAGGGAGCTGGGAAAAGCCAAGCAGCCATCTTGGATGTCTCATAGCCCTGACTCTGATTTCCATCTATTGTTTTTAATTTTCCAGTTTAAAAGCAGACTGTTGCCATGGTTTAAGGACAGTAGGATGGCACAAGTCTAACAGTTTTTGTATAAGCAGAATGAGCTTTTACATGTCTACAAACCCGACAATTGCATTAATTTCTAAAACTAGCATAGGATCAGGCCTATGGTAGAAAAGCATTTGATTTATAGGCAGAGGTCTAAGAAGTCAAGAAAACGTTATAAATGATCATACGAATCAGGTCCAGCATCTTGGGCAAGCTGTCTACCTCTGATGTCGTCGTCTTCTCCTCCTGGTGTAGTGTAAAAAAGTCTTGCCATCCGGGTTGGAGACGGTGCCTTAAATTATGTCTTTTTCAGTCCTGGTTGCAGGTCATGAGGCATCTGATCTTCATCCAGAGATAGATCACTGAGACAAGCTTCAGAAACAAACCTAGGGTGCTCTTCAAGAACTCAACTAAACCCCATATTAATACCACATAACAGCAAAGATCCAGTCAGAAAATGAGTCTTAGTAGATACAGACTGGGATTCTCAACATTCATTGAAACATCTCCCCCCCCCCCCCGCCCCAAAATTACTCTCATTTTTATCAAATATAATCAAATTAAGACTTGTCTACAGAATAGATCTGTTCTCAATAAACTTGACCTGATTATTTATATAACCATAGACTTCTTCTTCTTCTTCTTTTTTTTTTTTTTTGCTTTGCTGAAACCAAACTTAACTTTAAATAAAACCTTTCGTGACTAGGAATGTCATCCCAAAGGCTTATCACAGATTTCGCCTAACAGATCTAAGTGAATTCCTCCCTTTTTTAAGATCTCCAAAACTGAGATTTCTGTACCTGTTAGTGAGATAACCTTTTTAATTTATCTAATAAAGTTACTGGAAGCCTGAGAGTCTCCAGCCTCTGAAGGGGTCAGATAAAAATGTTAAATGCTTCAATTTGTTTATTAAATATCATTTTACCAATTTACTCTTCACTCATAATTAGTTTGAGGGGAAGGTTTCCTAAGATCTGGAAAACAACAGATTCAAACCAGTAATTTTTCAGAAACCATAAAAGTTATAAGCATATTTGCCAGTTCATTCGGTCCTTTTGTGAACCTTTGTACAGTCATCAGGTTTCCCACTAGAATCTTTTAATTTCTTACCCAGTTCAGAAACGTGTGTTTATCTAAAAGTCCTTTTTATAAATCTTCTGGAAGAGGAAGCGTTTTCACAAGAAACTTGGTTAGTGCTGTGACCACCCTTTAAGACAGTAATCAGAATTATGGCAACGTTTTACCTGAATATATCAGAATTTATATATAAATTGTTTTCAGGATACCTGTATTAGTAACATTTACCATACCATATACCCGAGACTTATTATTCACTTGACAATACTTCCCATGTAATTTAACTTGGAAGTTGGGCCCAATTAGTGCAATATCTCCCTTTGGGATGTTTCAGGGGCCCTCTGAAGCATCCCAAAGTCTGCTAGAAGCCAAAAGTGCTTCATCAGAATGATTTAGGAAGTTTTGTCAACAAATATCGGAGAGGTTTAGAGCTCTTAGTCAGATGGGACTATAGGTCACTGTGAAACAATACCTATTTACTCCAGCCATAGTAACAATATAGGATTTCAGAGGCAAATATAGAACAGATCATTTAAGAGGCAAATAAACTTAAATCTATTGTCAAATGCAGTTTAACACCTCAAGAAAACGTTTGCTTATACACAAAACTCTTTCCTTGGGGTCCACTTTTCACCACCTTTTTTTTTTTTTTTTTTCTTCTTCTATAAACTGTAACTTCATTTTTCAGACCTTTTTATTGAACACACATCTTATTATTATTTTTTTTAAAGCAACCAAGAATTGACCTTTATATTAGCATTCTATAGATTGGTGAACATAAATACCAGTGATAATTTAAAAACATTTCAGCGAACATCTCAGGATGGCATCAAACATTATTTATTAGTAGTCTAAAATCTTTAGTTTTTCTGTAAGCTAGTATTCAGTAGTGAATGTTTCAAAATCTTATTTTATTTGGAAATGACCTAATTATTTAGTAGACTTCCAACACTTAGCACAACCCTTAGAAATGCAAGTTATGCCAATCTGGAGAGACTATTTTAGACAGATATTCCTAAAGAATAATTATTTTTAATGGAGCTTATCTAAATGCTCATGTCTCGTTTACATTTTTTAGAAGGTTTTTTCTTTCTTTTTTTTTTTTTTTTTTCCCCACTCAAGGTAATTTCTTTGTCGACAAACTTGTGACAGATATAACAATATAACAACATTTAACTTAAACCTAGGTACAATGAGAATATGCTTAATGTTGATGACTCTTAGACATGTCTATATTAGATCAACAAACATTAATATCAGGTATTTAATACTGAATATTTTCCAGTTTACATGAACCTGGAATTTATTATTTAATTTAGAATTATTTGATTTGTAAGCGCTTTACCTTTTTTTTTTTTTTTTTTTTCAACTTCCACGCCGCCACAATTGCAAGCCATGGCGCGGATTTCAGGGAAGTGGTTCAGGAGCCGGGTCTTAGGCGTTACCTGAGCCTGTCCCATTATTGTTACAAAAAGAAGCCAGAAAAAGACAAGGGGTACAATGCCAGCGAACACACAAATTCGAACCGAGCTTTTCAACACCCACCAGCCGGTCCGCCACACCACGTTCACAGGCGCCCTCTCATTCACACAGCACTCAGAACCCTTACCTAGGGTTCCAAACGGCGTCCACTGTGGACGTCGTTCAGGCACCCCTTCGTTGGGGACGTCTCCCACAACTTCCAGTAATGGAGCCTCCGGGGTCGTAACCCGCTCGTTCCCTTCCACGAGAATTCTCAATTGGGACCGGGCAGAGGCCTGTTTCAGTCCCTCCGGTCGAGGACCTGTTTCAGTCCTCCCCTCTAGGAGGTGGCCAAACCTCCTGCCGCGGCTTTTGTGTAAACCTCGGTATCGGAGGTTGTCTGTCTCTTTGAGGAGGGGTCTTGAGATCCCGGAAGAGCCCCCAAATGTGAGGGTCCGGAGTCGCCCTTCCCTCCAAGGGACAGAGGACACTCACGATAATGCAAGACACACAGCGACGACGTTTATTTCCAGCTAGCTGGGGTCCAAGTGTCTGCCCGACGCAGCGGGTTTCAACAAGGACCCCGAGCACTCGGAGCCGAGGGTTTAGATAGCATTTTCAAACCATATTAGTTTAAAAACATCCACACATAGTAATCTTTTTACACACAGAAATTTTCCACACTCTACACACAGCTGTATATGTCACCTCCTGGTGGTTTACCGAGATCAGCCCACCCTGGCCCTTTGACCTATTTGCCTGATCTCTGTGTCACAACTGCCCACATTCTGGTGTTTAAGATTCACTTGTTCTTTAGGTTGCTGTCTTCCTAGGAATCCTCTCTCATCCTTACTCAGCAAACAACTCTAGGGATCTTTATTTAAAACGACCTTAACTTTGGTTCTACAAGCAGCAAGCGGCAAGCAAAGTACAGAAGCAAAAATGCATTGCAGGAGCATGAAGTTCTATATTAGGTTCTACACCTGACTGCACGGCTGACATGAGCATGGCCTGCCCGAATCTGTGTCACCGTGAAATCCGTGGGGACGTTTCGCTGACAGTGATCCAGGAACCATCACGGGACCTAGACAGGTATAGAGATCTGTGTCTGTCAAGATGGGAGACTAGAACACAAGCGCGTTCACAGAGGTGAACCAGCGTCACGGTTCAGACGCGGGGCACGGTTCAGACGTGGACACGCCTTCACGATCCTGCCCCGGTCCCGGAATCCCCTCTTGACCTTTTTAGGGTCTCTCGGTGCACCGAGTTCTAAGGGCGCATAGTCCTCGATCTAAATCCACGCTCCGAGGACTGCTCTTCCCGCTTGCCGCTCCATGCCAAATCCCGGTCTTGTCAAGCGTGCACGCCATGACATCCCTGGCAGGTGGGATAAGGAGCAAGCACCCACCGTGCCCGTGTGTGGGGGGGGGGAGAGCGTTTAGGGAAGGGACGCTCCGTCCCTTCCCTCCCCCAAGAATGGAGGCATCCTTCCTGTATCTTTCCACACTGCCTGGGCTGTCATCCACGTTCACGAACACCGAAGGGCCAGTGATGTGGATCCACGTCGAGATCGTCGATATCCCCACTGGATGCAAGCATGGGATTCATAAGACTCGATTTAGTTTAGCTTCGATCGGGTGCCCTGTCCGGAGAGATCACGTGGGTGGGTCAGAAAGCTAACCCAGAACGGAACCAAACCCGAACCCCACAGCCACGTCGAGGGAGTGCTGAGCCAGAGGCACTCACCCATCCTATGAGGTGACCCAGATGGTGAAGGAGCGTTTGAAGGGTCACTTGCCAGCGACGCAGATGCCACGCGAGTGGCCGGAGATGTTTCTCCATAGGATCTCTCGGGATGTCTCAGGGTGCCGGGTGCGGGGGCACCCCGGGAGGTCCGATCCACCGAAAGGTCCGGCGTGCGGGGCAGGCACAGAACGTTTTCTTGCAGGGCCGAGTGAGGAGAATTCAGGGGTGCATTCCTCCAAGCCCCACACTTCTCGAAAGGGGTTCCACGTGGCATTCTGAAAGGCCAGGAGATGGAGGGACAGGGCTCGTGGTTGCAAACGTCTGGCTGTAGGAATTCGTTGTCTTTGGCGACTGCTCACCACGTAGGTCAGGGGTGGATACACACAAAGTTTGGACTTTGGTTTCTTTTGGACTATCAGCCCACCTCTGTTCGTGTGTGTGTGTGTGTGTGTGTGTGTGTGAGAGAGAGAGAGAGAGAGAGAGAGAGAGAGAGAGAGAGAGAGAGAGAGGCCTTTGTGGTTCTAAAGCAAGAAGCACTGAAGACTTTCTTTAACTCACATATTTCACTTCATTTCAGTCGTGACGGTCCCATGATTTGGAGGACGATATTGAATGTTGCAGGGTAGATGATTTTAGAAGGCCGTGAAGGGGCTTCCCTGCCTGGTGGTCCAGTGGTTAAGAATCGACCTGCCGATGAGGCAAGGGACAGGGTGTTTTCGATCGATCCCTGATCCGGAAAGATGCCCCTGGGCTCCGGGCAGGTTCGAGACAAACCTACAGAACGGACCGTGCCAGGCGTGAAGGCGAGGGCAGACGGGGGACTCTGGGCGAGGAGGACTGACACGGACTGGCACTGCCGTCTCCGTCCGCGTGGGTGGGCGGTGGCCAGCACGCTCCTCTGGGGCAGGATGTTCCTAGGACCGTTGGGAGCGCGCGGGAGGAGCAAGGGACCGAAGGGAAGTCTCTGTCCTCTCTGCTCCATTTTGCCCCCGGAACCCTCATCTGCTCAAAGAGGGGCTTCATCCTATGGACAGACGAACCCACACGTGAGTGCACCTCCTTTCTGGTTCACTTGGATTCTGAAAGCGTGACGGTCAGATTCACTCAACTCTCTGGATTTCTGTTCTTCCTGAGATCCCGGCCTACGACTCACTGGAAGAACACACGGAGCCGGATGAGATCTCCCTCTGCACGGCGGCTCCAGTGTGTGCACATGTCGATGGCGACGGCCTGTGGACATCGCACCGAGAGCCTAACCCCCCGGTGTTTCAGACGCCTTTGTCCACAGTGGGTGAACAGTTCTAACTGCGGGAAGCCCAGACCTTGCCACGGCCTGTTTGATCTTCAGGGCCTCTGCAAAGAGAACGAACGTGCCCGGTCTCGTGACCGATCGATCCCCTCTTCGGAGCCAGCCTGGTGCCTGATCTGTTTTACAGGCCACAGGCACACACTGGCTCTGGGGAGTTGTGTTCCTCCTCCTCCTCCACCTCCTCTCTGCCCCCACCCATCCCCCCACGTGCACGCTGCTCCCCAACCCCGCCTGGCCCCGGCCCATCCCGGTCTCCCCCACCCGTGGAAAAGCCCAGGAAAAAAGGGTCCTAGAACGACGCAGCTGAGAAACAGCGGAAGTCCACTCGGATGCGGTGAGGAGACACCTGAGCACACCTGGGCCGACACCGCCACCTTGTGGGGTGGTGAGAGGCCAGTGCGAGGAGCGCTCCAGAGTTCAGAGGAGGAGGAAGAGGAGCAGGAGGGAGAGAGGGAGGCCGGGGGAGGGGGGGGGGGTTGGGGGGGGTGTGGTGGGGTGGGGGTGGGGGTGGGGGTGGGGTGTGTGGGGGGGTGTGTGGTGGGTGGTGGGGGTGGGGAAAGGCCGACGCTGTCTCAGGGCGCTGACGTGGGGGAAAATGTTCCCCTTCGGAAGGGCGCTCCGAAGAAAGAGTTCCGGCGGGCGGGACCTTGAGAGCACAAAGGGCTTCGTTTTGGAGGCTGATCTTAAAGCTGGGAGTGGGAGTGGGAGTGGGAGTGGGAGTGGGCGTGGGGGTGGGAACCATCCAGACGTAGGAAAGACACCAGGCCGAGAAGGCAAGACAGATTCTCTACAAAAGGGAATCGGATGCTTTTCTGTCAAGGTTTTCCGTAATCAGACTATCATGGAAATCCATCCGTCCGTCCGTCCGTCCGAGTGAGTGAGAGAGTCTGTCCACGGTTTGATAGGATTTTTGAATGTCGCGGGACCATGGCACTTTTCAGTCGTGGATGAACATGAACGTGACGGCTTCTTTGGCCAGCTTCAGGTTTCAGGGTTATCCTGATCTCCCCCGCCAAGTGAGGCCTGTGTGTCGCTGTGTGCTGGAGGACACCGTGCCCTCCACATCTTGATCTTGGGCTGAACAAAACCGCCGTTGGGAGTGTGTTCCTTGGCTTCATTTCCTTTCCCTATGGCACTCACCGGGCCGTCCTGTCCACTCTTTGGATCTTTTATCTCCCCCTCCCCCTCAAGGCAATCGGTCCTTTTCTTTCTCCTCGTTGTTCTCACCCTAGTTTCTCTCCCCCCTCTCCGCCCCCCCGCCCCCAAGCCAAGTCCCACTCGTCTCAAATTGACGTCTAACTGACTGACAACGTTTTCTTTGACCTGCATGCCTGCCTTCTTTCTTTCCCTTTTTTTTTTTTTTTTCTTCATGTTTATTTTTTGTTCCCCCATGAATGTTCAGCTGTCCAGGCGATTGTTTAGTGTGGTGCATGACACGGCGATCCCCAGGATACCTCTAGTTCGTGACGGCCCGTCACCGCTGGGTGTCCCGGCAAATGACCTTTGGTGTCATGACGTGCCCGTGACTCATTCGTCTGCTAAGTGGAAGGTTGCGCCGCTTCGTCTGTCTCCCTCACCAGTGGCACTCACTCATTCTCTCCCCCACCCCACTCCTGCCACCGTCCCCCCCGCCCCCACCCACCTCCCTCCTCTGGCCACCACCCGTGTTGTTCCTTTGTGGTCTCTGCGAGCCTGCTTCTGTTTTGTCCTGTTCTGTCCACGGTGTATCGTTTGGGAGATTCTGCATGGAAACGACCGATCTGAGGTATTTCATTTAGCATCATAGCCTCTGAAGGTCTCTCCAAGTTCCTGCAGACTGTGAGATTTCATTCCCCTCTGGTGGTTGAGTCCCATTCCTGTGTGGGGCTGGGGTGGGGGTGGGGGTGGGGGTGGGGGGGTGTCTGCCTGCGCGTGCGCACTGTGCGCGCACATGAATAGATACAGGCGTAGGCACGCAGACAGAGAGTTCGATCATCACGTGTGTACGGATGTCTACCTAGGTATAGGTGTCGATCCCACACGTACACACGTCCCTATCTTCTTTGTCCCCTCCGTGGGCACTCCGTGGAGTTGCTGGGTTGGGTCGAATGGGGAATCTTTGGTGGAGGGTTCCGAAGGATCCCAGGACTCTTTTCCCTGGCGATGTGGTTTCTCTCTATGTGTGAGGGGCCAGGTGATGAGAGCTGATATCTCTGAGTCCACCCACATACGAGCGTGTGTATTCATGCCTGTGTCTATCCGTATACGTATGTGTATATATGCCTGTGTATACGGATATACACGCAAGCATGCACGCCCACTATAAACGCCTAGGCACACACGTGCACACACAGACGCATGCGTGTACGTGAGCATGCCCTTCGTACGTATTTGTTTATACGCATGTGTGCACGCATATATAGACGCGAATATGCGTGCGTATACATATGTACACGCGTGTATGCACATGTGTATGCATGCTCTCTCTCTCTCTCTCTCTCTCTCTCTCTCTCTCTCTGTCTGTCTCTCGCTCTCGCTCTCGCTCTCGCGCTCTCTCTGACTTTTAAGCTGCCAGAGCAGTTCTACGACTTGACTTTCCTGCCTGCCTGATGGTTTTGTTTCATTTCGTTTCTGTTCGACTTCCGAAAGTTATTTATTCATTTAATTGGCTGTTGTCATGGAACCCGGGGTTTATTTAGTGGATCCCTATGGACTCGGTCCTCCTCACCACCACGCCCCTCCCCCCCCACCCCCGCACCCCCCCCACTCCCGGCCCCCGCAGCCCTGGCACCCTAGACCCGCCTTTCCGGTGTTTGTGGCCAGCTATTTTGAAATCCATGTTCTCCTGACCTCAAGTGCACTTTCCCCACCCACCCGCGCAAGCTTGTGTTTGTCGTCTTTGGACTTTGTCACGGTCTCGACCCAGGTTGAGTTTTGTTTTTCTCTTGTTGGGGGTCCGAGTGAGTGTCTCCTCCCTTTCCTTTCTTGCTCCTGGGCTTGCGTGTCTGTGTCTGTGTCTGCTCTCGAACGTCTTGCTTTGTTCTCTGAGCAGCGCTTGCCTGGTTTCGCTTTGCCGGTCGGTTCGGTCCCTCCCTCCCTCCCTCCCTCCCTCCCTCTTTCGGGGGAGGGGGGCCGGGGGAGCCCGGGATGTCACTGGTGCCCCTCTCTCCGCCGACCCCGCCGCCGGCGTCTCCGTGGAATGTCCCCCCACCACCCTGGAATCGCTTGGGGGAGCGCGTCTCCTTCGGGGCAGCCTCCTGAGGAGATATTTCCCAGCTCCTCTCCCTTCTTCTGCGGCCGGGGTCGCGTCGCATCGCGTTGCTCGGCGGCTGAGATTTTGGGGCCGGGGTCGCGTCGCATCGCGTTGCTCGGCGGCTGAGATTTTGGGGCCGAGCTCGGGCGTTTGGGCGGCCGGCGCTGTGGCGTCCTCGGCGGCCGGCGACAGCGACCCGTCCTCGGGACGTGCGAGCCGGTTGTCGGGAGCCACCTGGCGACCGCTTTTATATTGTCCCTCCCCTCCGGAGCTTCGGCGCGGCCTTCAGGAGGATTGTGACTCAGCCACCGGGCCCGAGGCAGAGCTGTCAGAGGCCGGCTACGCTGGCGGCGACAGTCCCCGTGGCGCCGAGGCCTAGGGACGTCCTGATGTCGCCGGAGATTGGTTCTCTAGGTTTCTGAGGAGGGTGACCTGTCGCGGCGCTGCGGATCCGGGCTCTGGGGCGGCCTGACTGGGTCGACCAGCATCTATCTCCCCGTGCCCCTCCGGCCGCGGAGACGGGCCGGCCGGACCCTGCCTGGGCCGGGCCGCCGCGGTGGGCAGGGAGGGAGAGGGGTCTTCCCTGCCCGGGGCGCCTGCACTAGGACTCGGCGGTCCGGCCTCCTCCTGGGCCGCCCTCAGGAGCGTTCGCTTCGCCTTCAGGAGCGTTCGCTTCGCCCTCGGCCCCGCTCCGGAGGTGGGGACCCGCCCGCCGGAGTCGTGAGGGGTGACCCGGAGAGGCCGGCCGGCCGGCCGGCGCGGGCGCGTGTGCGGTCCACCCCCTCCACCCCCACCCCCACCCCACCGCCGTGGGGCCCGGTCGCCCGAGGCGTCTCCCGGCACACATGCTTTTCCTTTGTCAAAGTCCCGAGCGGTCCGCAGACGTGGATGGACCGGACCCTGCTTCCGCGGGTGGCCGGGGAGGGCGCGCTCGACCCTTCGGCGTGCCCTCGTGGGTCTCGGGCGTCGGACGCGACTTTTTCTCACCCGGCCCCAACTCCCTGAATCCCGGTCAGGAGGTGGGGACCGGCTCGAGCCGTCCTGGGTGCCGCGTCGAGGACGGTCTGGGACCCGGGCGCGGTCCCTGGTCCGGGCCCGCTCGTCTCGTTGGGGGCGCCTCGCCGACGGTTCTTTCTTCTTTTCTTTTTTTGCCCGTCGAAGCCAAATCCCCGTTCGGAGACACGGACGGGCCGGTAGACCTACCCGTGTGGGGGGGAGTGAAGCGGGGAGCGCGTCGTCCCCGGCCAGCTCTCTCTCCTTGGGCGTCCGCGCCCCCACTTTTGCCGCCACGCGTCCCCCCCCCCCACAGTCGACCAGATGACCCGCCCCCCCCCCAAAAAAAAAAAAAAAAACAACAAAAAAAAAACGACAACAAACCTCCGGGTCTGGTGTTTATGGGATAGTGCTGGGGACAGGTGGCCGGGTCAAGGTTCCGGGGCCCCTCCCTGCGGGTCGTAGGTGGGCCCCGCTGTCGCCTGCTGCCATTTTGTCGCCTTTAATGAGACTTTTTTACCACCAGGTTAGTGCTGACACGGTCTTCTCTGTTTGGGGTGTGCCACTGAGGACTTTGGGTCTCTGGATGCACGCGGGGCTCTGGGCCCTTCGGACCGCCGGCTGGCGCCCGATTCGGCCCTTGCCGCTGGAGCCGCCCGCCTGGGCCTGTGCGCCGGCTCCTAGGTGGCGTGCCTGGCTGACCCAACGGGGTGGTGCCACCTCCGGTCTCCGGGCGACCCGAGGGCGGCGGGGCGAGGTGGCATTGGGTCTTCTACCCTGTGCGCTTCCCCGCTGCGGGCACCCTGTGGTGGCTGGGACGACCCCCGCCCCGTAGGTTCCGTGCCGCGTGTCAGGCGTTCCCCTCCTGGGGGTCGTTGGCGACTGCTCTCGCCTGAGGCGAGGTGGGGGAGGGGAGGCGGCCGGTGAGGCTGAAAGCGGGCCCCTCTGAGTGACGGTCCTCATCGCGCCTGCCCCCCCCCCGCCCGCTCCACCTTGTTTCACACTGTGATCGATGTGGTGTGGTCGTGCTCTCCCGGGCCGAGCCTAAGCCGTGCCGGACGAGGGACGGGCGTTCCGGGTGGACGTGCCCGCTCTTCTCGGTCTGTCCGCGGCACCCCTCGCCCGTCTTTCCCCCCTTGCCTGCCCGTCGGGGAGGGTGAGGAAGGCAGGGGCTGGGTGCGGTCTCTGGCCCTGACCTTCGGCCTCCTGTCCGCCCCCCCGCCTCGGGGTGTCAGCCGGCGGGGGCCCGTTGGTCTTCTTGACACAGCAGATGCTCTCGCTTCGCCTCCCCTGCGGTGGGGAGGGCTGTGCCGCTGCCGCGCTCGCGTGCCCCGCGTGGGTGTGTGAGCGTGCCTCGTGGTTGCTCCTCGGTGGTGCCCCGGGAGCGCTCCAGGTTGTCCCTCAGGTGCCTGAGGCCGAGCGGTGGCGTCGTTTCCCTTAACCCGGTGTCCTCCTCGGGTCCCCGCCGCGGTGGCGAGTGTGTCCCGTGAGTTGGCTCTCTCTGGGGGGGGTCGAGACGGTAAGAGAGGGGGGCGGGCGTCCGTCCCTGTTCCCCCTCGTCGTGGAGGCTGACGGATGAGGGGCCTTGTGGGGGGCGGGGCGCGGGCTCCGCTCCGGCCCTGGCCGTGCACACGCCTCCCGTGTGGGTCGTCGGCTTAGCTGTACCGCAGACCCCTCCCGCCCTGCTGAGGGCTTGGGCGGCTCGTGGAGCGCCTCCGTGGGCCTGAAGGAGAGACGCTCGGGTGAGGGACGGCGCGCCCTCGGTGAGAAAGCCTTCTCTAGCGATCCGAGAGGGAGCCTTGGGGTACCGGACCCCCCAGCCGCCGCCCCTCCCGAGTGCGCAGTGGCCACCGTGGCGACTGCCAGAGCACGTGGGCGGAGAAGACTTCCCCCTCCTGCCCTCCGCGGGAGGGGGGGGATGGGTGCGCCGGCCCCGCGGTGGGGCCGTGTTGCCGCTCCTTGCCTACCGCGGCCCGCGCCTCCCCCCTCCGAGTTGGGGGAGGGTCCCGCCGGGCCCCGCTGGGCGTGTCCGGTGAGCGGTGGGGGGAGCCGTTGCGCGTGCGCCGTGCGCGCGCGCGGCCGGCCCCCGTGGTGCGAGCCCAGGGGGAAGGAGGGGGAAGGGGAGGCGCGACGCCCGGTCGGTCGGGCCCTGGCTTCCCCCAGTCCCCGCAGCCGTGGCGAGGAGGAGCCTGTCTATCGCGCCCGCCCTCGCCTCCGAGCCGCAGCCGGTGGCGGCGTGCGGTCACGGTCTGGGCCGCCTCGCTCGAGAGCGTGTCCCCGGGATGTCGAGCCTCGGGGTCAGACTAGATGGGAGGCGGATCCGTCGAGGACGGATGGGTGGATGGACGGAGGAAGATGGGCGGGGGACGGCGCGCCGGCCCTGGCGGCGGGGCCGGGTCGTGGGGCCCGCTCCGCGGGTGGCGGGGGCTGGCCGGCGTCCCGGGCGTCGCGGGACCGCCCCCGTGTGTGGGTGGCGGTGGGATCCCGCGCTGGTTTTCCCGGTGGCCCGGCCGCGTCCCCGGTGTTTTCCGGTTCCCCGGGCGGCACCCGCGCCCCTGCCCCGCGGCCTCTGCCGTGCGTGCTCGCCGGCCCCTCCCCGCCGCTGCCGGTCTTCCCTCCTCGTCCCGCGCGCGCCGCCGCCCGCGCTCCCTCTCCTTGCCCGGGACCGAGCCGGCCTCGCCTCACGTGGGTGTCGTCCCCCGGCGTCCGTCGGCCGGTGGCGTCCCCGGGCGGAGCAGTGCCCTCGGGTCCCTGCGGAAGGGGGGGCGGGGAGCCCTGGTTGCACAGGCAAGCAGGGTTGCGCGCGTGAGGGCCGTGGGGGGCCGCCGGTGCGCGGCGGGAGAGCGTTCTCCCCGGCCGGCTGCGGCCGTGGGTGTGTGTAGGCGGTGGTGGGCGCGAGCCCCGTG
>NC_142485.1:49872500-49902500 GCF_049115385.1 Moschus berezovskii | reverse complement strand
GCGAGTTCTTTCTTCGGGGCGGGTGCTCGCGCCGCCTGACGTTGGCCTGCGGTCCCCCTCGGATGGGTGTGCATTCCGCTGCCCCCCAGGTAGGGTGCGAAGCATCCTTCCCTTCCCCTCCCGGTTGTACGTCCGTCGTACCTCGCCCAGGGACGTTGTCCTGTCCCCGTCGTGACTTAGCGGAGAAACGGCGCCCTAAGAGAGGAGCCACATCTGGCAACGAACGCGTCGCCCCCGAAACTCCTACGCTGCGGCCGGCTCTCTGGACAGCGTGCTGGGTGTCGGGCGCCACCTGCCGGCCGCTCTCTTTCTTAGAGGGTCCTGCGGAAGAGGGGGCGGGGGCACCGCGGATGGAGCAGGACGGCCGGGGGCCGGCAAACACTTGAATGCCCTGGGGCTGTGGAAGGAGGCTGTGTGGGAGGGGCCCCTTGCGCCAGAGGTCAACAGGGAGGGCGTGGCGGTGGGGGATGGGTAGCCACTTCGGCTTTTTGGTTTGGATTGGAAATGTCGTTTTGGAAAGCTGGCTTCCTTTTTTCTTTAAAACAATTCACCTGCGTGGGTAGACTTAAGAAGCTGCTGTGCCGCTGTCATGACACACAACCTCTTGACACACAACCTCTTTCCCTCCTTTAAAACAATTCACCTGCGTGGGTAGACTTAAGAAGCTGCTGTGCCACGGTGTCACGAGACACAACCTCCTTCCCTCCTTTAAAACAATTCACCTGCGTGGGTAGACTTAAGAAGCTGCTGTGCCACGGTGTCACGAGACACAACCTCCTTCCCTCCTTTAAAACAATTCACCTGCGTGGGTACACTTAAGAAGCTGCTGTGCCACGGTGTCATGGCACACAACCTCTTTCCCTCCTTTAAAACAATTCACCTGCCTGGGTAGACTTAAGAAGCTGCTGTGCCACGGTGTCATGGCACACAACCTCTTTCCCTCCTTTAAAACAACTCACCTGCCTGGGTAGACTTAAGAAGCTGCTGTGCCACGGTGTCACGAGACACAACCTCTTTCCCTCCTTTACAACAATTCACCTGCGTGGGTAGACTTAAGAAGCTGCTGTGCCGCTGTCATGACACACAACCTCTTTCCCTCCTTTAAAACAATTCACCTGCGTGGGTAGACTTAAGAAGCTGCTGTGCCACGGTGTCACGAGACACAACCTCCTTCCCTCCTTTAAAACAATTCACCTGCGTGGGTAGACTTAAGAAGCTGCTGTGCCACGGTGTCACGAGACACAACCTCCTTCCCTCCTTTAAAACAATTCACCTGCGTGGGTACACTTAAGAAGCTGCTGTGCCACGGTGTCATGGCACACAACCTCTTTCCCTCCTTTAAAACAATTCACCTGCGTGGGTAGACTTAAGAAGCTGCTGTGCCACGGTGTCATGACACACAACCACTTTCCCTCCTTTAAAACAATTCACCTGCGTGGGTAGACTTAAGAAGCTGCTGTGCCACGGTGTCACGACACACAACCTCTTTCCCTCCTTAAAAACAATTCACCTGCGTGGGTAGACTTAAGAAGCTGCTGTGCCACGGTGTCATGACACACAACCACTTTCCCTCCTTTAAAACAATTCACCTGCGTGGGTAGACTTAAGAAGCTGCTGTGCCACGGTGTCACGACACACAACCACTTTCCCTCCTTTAAAACAATTCACCTGCGTGGGTAGACTTAAGAAGCTGCTGTGCCACGGTGTCACGACACACAACCTCTTTCCCTCCTTAAAAACAATTCACCTACGTGGGTAGACCAGCAGGCCCCGCCGAGCCGGCCCCGCCCCACTTGGCCTCCCAGTGGGTTCTTGTATCGGTTTGACTTCTGTGTTCCTGTTCGCCTCCGCGGGCCGACCCACCAGATCCACCCGCTCTTTGACGTTTGCCTTTTCTTTTTCAGAAGTGTCGAGTTTGTTTCTAGCGGTTATGTGTGTGTGTGTGTGTGTGTGTGTGAGACGAGTGCGTGCTTCTGATTTTCCTCGAGTTTGTTTCTAGCGGTTATGTGTGTGTGTGTGTGTGTGTGTGAGACGAGTGCGTGCTTCTGATTTTCGTCGAGTTTGTTTCTAGCGGTTATGTGTGTGTGTGTGTGTGTGTGTGTGTGTGTGTGTGTGTGAGACGAGTGCGTGCTTCTGATTTTCGTTGCGTCGCCACGATACGAGTGTGTTTCCAACACTGAGGCCCCGTTTATTCGTGCCATTGTTGAAGGTTGCTTTTGCTGACAGCCGTCGTCGGGGGTCACCCGAAGGGTTTCTCCTGGCACGCCCAAAGAGTGGTGACAGGGACGGGGATGATGGCGAGTTCTTTCTTCGGGGCGGGTGCTCGCGCCGCCTGACGTTGGCCTGCGGTCCCCCTCGGATGGGTGTGCATTCCGCTGCCCCCCAGGTAGGGTGCGAAGCATCCTTCCCTTCCCCTCCCGGTTGTACGTCCGTCTTACCTCGCCCAGGGACGTTGTCCTGTCCCCGTCGTGACTTAGCGGAGAAACGGCGCCCTAAGAGAGGAGCCACATCTGGCAACGAACGCGTCGCCCCCGAAACTCCTACGCTGCGGCCGGCTCTCTGGACAGCGTGCTGGGTGTCGGGCGCCACCTGCCGGCCGGTCTCTTTCTTAGAGGGTCCTGCGGAAGAGGGGGCGGGGGGACCGCGGATGGAGCAGGACGGCCGGGGGCCGGCAAACACTTGAATGCCCTGGGGCTGTGGAAGGAGGCTGTGTGGGAGGGGCCCCTTGCGCCAGAGGTCAACAGGGAGGGCGTGGCGGTGGGGGATGGGTAGCCACTTCGGCTTTTTGGTTTGGATTGGAAATGTCGTTTTGGAAAGCTGGCTTCCTTTTTTCTTTAAAACAATTCACCTGCCTGGGTAGACTTAAGAAGCTGCTGTGCCACGGTGTCATGAGACACAACCTCTTTCCCTCCTTTAAAACAACTCACCTGCCTGGGTAGACTTAAGAAGCTGCTGTGCCACGGTGTCACGAGACACAACCTCTTTCCCTCCTTTACAACAATTCACCGGCGTGGGTAGACTTAAGAAGCTGCTGTGCCGCTGTCATGACACACAACCTCTTGACACACAACCTCTTTCCCTCCTTTAAAACAATTCACCTGCGTGGGTAGACTTAAGAAGCTGCTGTGCCACGGTGTCACGAGACACAACCTCCTTCCCTCCTTTAAAACAATTCACCTGCGTGGGTAGACTTAAGAAGCTGCTGTGCCGCTGTCATGACACACAACCTCTTTCCCTCCTTTAAAACAATTCACCTGCGTGGGTACACTTAAGAAGCTGCTGTGCCACGGTGTCACGAGACACAACCTCTTTCCCTCCTTTAAAACAATTCACCTGCCTGGGTAGACTTAAGAAGCTGCTGTGCCACGGTGTCTCGAGACACAACCTCTTTCCCTCCTTTAAAACAACTCACCTGCCTGGGTAGACTTAAGAAGCTGCTGTGCCACGGTGTCATGACACACAACCACTTTCCCTCCTTTAAAACAATTCACCTGCGTGGGTACACTTAAGAAGCTGCTGTGCCACGGTGTCACGAGACACAACCTCTTTCCCTCCATTAAAACAATTCACCTGCCTGGGTAGACTTAAGAAGCTGCTGTGCCACGGTGTCACGAGATGCGTGGGTAGACTTAAGAAGCTGCTGTGCCACGGTGTCACGACACACAACCACTTTCCCTCCTTTAAAACAATTCACCTGCCTGGGTAGACTTAAGAAGCTGCTGTGCCACGGTGTCACGAGACACAACCTCTTTCCCTCCATTAAAACAATTCACCTGCCTGGGTAGACTTAAGAAGCTGCTGTGCCACGGTGTCACGAGATGCGTGGGTACACTTAAGAAGCTGCTGTGCCACGGTGTCACGACACACAACCTCTTTCCCTCCTTAAAAACAATTCACCTGCGTGGGTAGACTTAAGAAGCTGCTCTGCCACGGTGTCTCGAGACACAACCTCTTTCCCTCCTTTAAAACAATTCACCTGCGTGGGTAGACTTAAGAAGCTGCTGTGCCACGGTGTCACGACACACAACCGCTTTCCCTCCTTTAAAACAATTCACCTGCGTGGGTACACTTAAGAAGCTGCTGTGCCACGGTGTCACGACACACAACCTCTTTCCCTCCTTAAAAACAATTCACCTGCATGGGTAGACTTAAGAAGCTGCTGTGCCACGGTGTCATGACACACAACCACTTTCCCTCCTTTAAAACAATTCACCTGCCTGGGTAGTCTTAAGAAGCTGCTGTGCCACGGTGGGTGTCACGAGACACAACCTCTTTCCCTTCTTTAAAACAATTCACCTGCCTGGGTAGACTTAAGAAGCTGCTGTGCCACGGTGTCACGAGACACAACCTCCTTCCCTCCTTTAAAACAATTCACCTGCGTGGGTAGACTTAAGAAGCTGCTGTGCCGCTGTCATGTCACACAACCTCTTGACACACAACCTCTTTCCCTCCTTTAAAACAATTCACCTGCGTGGGTACACTTAAGAAGCTGCTGTGCCACGGTGTCACGAGACACAGCCTCTTTCCCTCCTTTAAAACAATTCACCTGCCTGGGTAGACTTAAGAAGCTGCTGTGCCACGGTGTCACGAGATGCGTGAGTAGACTTAAGAAGCTGCTGTGCCACGGTGTCACGACACACAACCGCTTTCCCTCCTTTAAAACAATTCACCTGCCTGGGTAGGAGGAGAACGTAGGCAAAACCCTCTCCGACAGAAATCACAGCAGGATCCTCCAAGACCCACCTCCCAGAATATTGGAAATAAAAGCAAAAATAAACAAATGGGACCTAATTAAAATCAAAAGCTTCTGCACCGCAAAGGAAACTCTAAGCAAGGTGAAAAGACAGCCTTCAGAATGGGAGAAAATAATAGCAAATGAAGCAACTGATAAAGGATTAATCTCCAAATTATACAAGCAGCTCCTGCAGCTTAATTCCAGAAAACTAAGTGACCCAATCAAAAAATGGGCCAAAGAACTAAACAGACATTTCTCCAAAGAAGACATAAAGATGGCTAACAAACACGTGAAAAAATGCTCAACATCCCTCATCATCAGAGAAATGCAAATCAAAACCACAATGAGATACCATTTCACACCAGTCAGAATGGCTGCTATCCAAAAGTCTACATGCAATAAATGCTGGAGAGGGTGTGGAGAAAAGGGAACCCTCTTACACTGTTGGTGGGAATGCAAACTAGTACAGCCACTATGGAGAACAGTGTGGAGATTCCTCAGAAAACTGGAAATAGAACTGCCATATGATCCAGCGATCGCACTCCTGGGCATACACACCGAGGAAACCAGAATTGAAAGAGACACATGTACTCCAATGTTCATTGCAGCACTGTTTATAATAGCCAGGACATGGAAGCAACCTAGATGTCCATCTGCAGATGAATGGATAAGAAAGCTTTGGTACATATACACAATGGAGTATTTCTCAGCCATCAAAAAGAATGCATTTGAATCAGTTTTAATGAGGTGGATGAAACTGGAGCCAATTATACAGAGTGAAGTAAGCCAGAAAGAAGAACATCAATACTGTATATTAACGCATATATGTGGAATTTAGAAAAATGGTAACCTGAACCCTGTATAAGAGACTGCAAAAGAGACATAGGCATTTAGAACAGTCTTTGGGACTCTGTGGGAGAGGGTGAAGGTGGAATGATTGGGGAGAATGGAATTGTAGCATGTATATTATCATAAGTGACCAGTCCAGGTTCGACGCATAAATTTTCCTCTGTTCATTTCTTTGCATTTGTGCTTTTTTAATAAAAATACTTTTAACTGTAATAAAAAAAAATAAAATAAAAATAAATCTGTAAAGCAAAAAAATAAATAAATAAATAAAAAAACTTTGCTTTTGTTACAGTATTGCTTCTATTTTATGTCTTATAGTTTTGGCCCCTAAGTAAGTGGGATCTTATCTCCTTGACCAGGGATCGAACCCCACCCTACACTAGACGATGAAATATTGCCTCTGGATTTCCAGGGAAGTCCCCTTAGTCCCTCTTTACATGTTACTCATATTCGGGTGCAAGTGAGATGCTTGGCTACGTGGCACACCTTTTGGCTCAGTCTGTTGGTAATAATTCTGTTAATGAAGTTTGTGCAGATGGTCAAACCTAGTTGTAAGAAACAATTCAATATACAGTACAGATTGTTTGCTTGTAACAGATTTGCTTTGTTGTCATTATAATCCTTCTTGTGTAAACGTAGATAGTGGTCTCCAACCCTTGTTATCTAAATGTGGATAGAATCTGTCTTTTCAGGTGATCAGGTGAAAAGACAAATTTAGTGAATATCATCTCCTACATATAAATTCTGGAAGAAACAAAACAAAACAAAACAAAACAATTCACCTGCCTGGGTAGACTTAAGAAGCTGCTGTGCCACGCTGTCATGACACACAACCTCTTTCCCTCCTTTAAAACAATTTAGCCATGGGAAAGCTTACTTCCATCTCTTTGGCCTCGTCCCTGGGCGTGCGGGGAAAATCGTCCTTCTCCCGCCAAGGATTCCAAACAAAACCACGATAGATCACGCACATCCTCTCGCTCCAGTCAGGTTCAGGGGCAGGATGCAAGGATCGAAGGTCGCCTGTTTGACACGAGGTGGCGCGCCGCCCCCCGCCCCCCACGATTTCAGGGGAGGGGTCTTGATCACGGAAGTGATTGAATGAGCTCAGAAAACACAAGCAAATGATGCGGAACACCCATGCATACACGTTGTCCTTTGCCGGACTGTGTCTCTCTGTCTCTGCCCGCTCCCCCTCACACCCCTCACACCCCCCGCCCCCCCCCACACAACACACACCACCCTGCACACCTGCCACACACAAACTGCGTTGTGGTGTGAGTGCGGGGTATGGTGTGTACAGGTGGGCGGGTGGGAATGTGTGTGTGTGTGTGTGTGTGTGTGTGTGTGTGTGTGTCTGCGCGCGTGCGCGCGCGCGCGCGCGAACGGGGAGGGGGGGCGGCGGGGGAGGGGGGGCGGCGGGGGAGGGGGACGGGGGGCGGGGGAGCCGGTGGGGGCGGGGGCGTGGGCGGAGAGGGCGGATGGGTCGGGTGGGAATGTGTGTGTGTGCACGCGGGTGAGCGGGTGGGGGCGGGGGAGGGGAGGGGAGGGGAGGCGGGGCGGGGGAGGCGGGTGGGGGCGGGTGGGAATGTGTGTGTGTGCTCGCGGGTGAGCGGGTGGGGGCGGGGTGGAGGGGGCGGAGCCGGGTGCGGGGGGTTGCGGGAGGCGGGTGCGGGGGGGTTGCGGGGGGGGGGCGGAGCGGGGGGGCGGGGGGCAGAGCGGGGGGGGGCGGGGGCGGGCGGAGACAGAGACACAGCCAGGGATTCGACAACTCTCTCCTACACACACACGGCCGCACACAGCACCCACGCGGCACCTGTGCGTGCCACGGACACGACACAGACAGACACACCCTGTGTGTCCCTGTCCCTCTCTTTCTCCTTCCCCTCCCATGATCCCTCTGCCCTCCCTCCCCTCCGTCCACCTTCACAGGAGAGGGTGCCTTTCAGATGAGTCTTCCTGTTGTGAATGTACCCTCCCTTGACGTGAAGATTTCTATCTACAGTCTGACCTGTCACGCCTGTAACCTGGGGCGGGCGGTGGTCGGACATCCTTGGTATACGCTAGGCATATAGCTTGACTTCTTGTCGAAAAGAGGATTGGGGGCGGGACGCGCCACTCAGGAGGTCGGGTTGAACATGGACACGTAAACTGTACATCAAAACAATCAGCAAGCGTCTTCCTACGCCAGCCCAGGGAAACAGACTTATGACCTTGCGTGAACCTCTAAGGGAAAAGAATCTGAAAACCTGAAACGAACACGACTTTGTAAACCCACACTAGACTTCATTTCTGCCATAACGGTGGTGTCATGTGCGTATCTGAGGTGATTGATATTTCTCCCGGCAAACTTGATTCCAGCTTGTGCTTCCTCTAGCCCCGCGTTTCTCATGATGTGTACTCAGCATATAAGTTAAATAAGCAGGGTGACAATATACAGCCCTGATGGACTCCTTTCCCTGTTTGGAACCAGCCTGTTGTGCTCCATGCCTACTTCTAACTGTTGCTTCCTGACCTGCAGAACTACAGACGTCTCCTTTTTTTTTTTTTTAATTCCCTAACCTGAGTGAAAAGCGAGAGAGACAGAGAGACGACGGGGGCGGGGCGGGCAGGAAAAACGACATACAGACAATCATAAAAGGACCTACCGTTTGAATCTGTTGCGCTCCAGATACAAAGAGGGAACAAAGGACCGGAAGGACACAGCGTTTCACGTGTGGGTTTTGACAGATGGACACATCTGTCACTCGGTCACTGCATACCACACCCCTGTCAGCAGAATGGAATCGTTTCTCTTTTTCTCTCTACCTGGTCCTTTCAGACTTCAGAAACTCTCAGGGAGGATTCTTTCTTTCACGTTTTTCAAAAGACTTTATTAAAAAACCGTGCTGGGGGGAGGGGGGGGGAGATTTAAAGTGCACAATCAAAGGAATGAAAGAGTTTACAAGATGGCTTCTTCAGGCCGGTGGCAATGAAGAAATATTTGCTGGGCCGACAGCAAGCGGCACGGAGGCCCCGACGCCATTTTCAATCCCGTTTCTCTTGGCTGCTGACCCAACCGGCTCGAAACTTCCTCCGGAGAGAAGTCAGGTTGACTTCCGAAACCCCTCCCCAAACTGCCTTTACGGCCCTTCTCTGCCTGGTCCCAGATTCCTCACCTAGGCTTTGGGTGAGGTCAGCCAGACTCTGCTGAGCCTTCTCCGCTCTTTCGGTCACTCTACATCTATTTCTGTTGGGCTGGCTTGATCTGCGGCCTTTGGTCGAGTTCCTGTTAGGGTCCGGAGTCGCCCTTCCCTCCGAGGAACAGAGGACACTCACGATAATGCAAGACACACGGCGAGGTTTATTTCCGGCTAGCTGGGGTCCGAGCGTCTGCCCGACGCAGCGGGTTTCGACAAGGACCCCGAGCACGCTGAGCCAAGGGTTTATATAGCATTTTTAAACCGTACTAGTTTCAACATAGTCACACGTAGTCATCTTTTTCAGTTCGGTTCGGTCGCTCGGTCGTGTCCGACTCTCTGCGACCCCATGAATCACAGCAGGCCAGGCCTCCCTGTCCATCACCGACTCCCGGAGTTCACTCAAGCTCGTGTCCACAGAGTCGGTGATGTCATCCAGCCATCTCGTTCTCCGTCGTCCCCTTCTCCTCCTGCCCCCGACCTCTCCCAGCAGCAGAGTCTTTTCCAGTGAGTCAACTCGTCGCGTGAGGTGGCCAAAGGATTGCAGTTTCAGCTTTAGCGTCAGTCCTTCCGATGAACACCGGTCCGAGGGACTCTCGAGAGTCTTCTCCGACACCACAGTTCAAAAGCATCCGTTCTTCGGCGATCAGCTTTCTTCACAGTCCGACTCTCACATCCATACGTGACCACGGGAAAAACCATAGCCTAGGTCGGTAGGTGCCCAGTATGCTACTGGAGATCGGTGGAGAAATAAGTCTAGAAGGCATGAAGGGGTGGAGCAAAAGCAAAACCGATACCCAGGTGTGGATGTGAACGTTGATAGAAGCGAGGTCCGGTGCTGTAAAGAGCAGTATTGCATAGGAACCTGGAATGTTAGGTCCATGAATCGAGGCAGATTGGAAGTGGTCAGACAGGAGATGGCAAGAGTGAACATAGACGTTCTGGGAATCGGTGAATTAAAATGGACCGGAATGGGTGAATTTAACTCAGGTGACCATTATATCTACTGCTGTGGGCAGGAATCCCTTAGAAGGAATGGAGTAGCCGTCATGGTCAACAAAAGGGTCCGAAATGCAGTCCTTGGATGCGATCTTAAAAACGACGGAATGATTTCTGTTCGTTTCCGAGGCAAACCATTCGATGTGACAGGAATCCAGGCCTATGCCCCAACCAGTAACGCTGAGGAGGCCGAAGTGGAACGGTTCTGTGAAGACCCACGAGACCTTTTAGAACGAACACCCAGAAAAGATGTCCTTTTCATGATAGATAGGGGACTGGAATGCAAAAGTAGGAAGTCAAGAAACATCTCGAGTCACAGGCAAATGTGGCCTTGGAGCACGGAATGAAGCAGGGCAGAGGCTGATAGAGTTTTGTCGAGAGAACGCACTGGTCATAGCAAACACCCTCTTCCAACCACACGAGAGAAGACTCTACACGTGGACATCACCAGATGGTCCACACCGAAATCAGATCGATTCTATTCTTTGCAGCCAAAGATGGAGACGCTGTATGCAGTTAGCAAAAACGAGACCGGGAGCTGACTGTGGCTCAGATCGTGAACTCCTTATTGCCAAATTCAGGCTTCAGTTGAAGAAAGTAGGGAAAACCACGCGACCGTTCGGATATGACCTACATCAAATCCCTTATGATTATACAGTGGAAGCGAGACGTAGATGTAAGGGACTAGATCTGATAGATAAGAGTGCCTGATGAACTCTGGACGGAGGTGCGTGACATTGTGCGGGAGACAGGGACCGAGACCACCCCCGTGGAAAAGAAATGCGAAAAAGCAAAATGGCTGTCTGAGGAGCCCTTACAGATAGCTGTGACAAGAAGAGAAGCGAAAAGGAAAGATATAAGCATCTGAATGCAGAGTTCCAAAGAATAGCAAGGAGAGATAAGAAAGCCTTCCTCAGGGATCAATACAAAGCAATAGAGGGAAACGACAGAACGGGAAAGACAAGAGTTCTCTTCAAGAAAATTAGAGATTCCAAGGGAACGTTTCATGCAAAGATGGGCTCGATAAAGGACAGAAATGGTATGGGACCTAACAGAAGCAGAAGATATCAAGAAGAGGTATCGAGAATACACAGAAGAACTGTACAGCAGTGATCTTCACGACCAAGATAGTCACGATAACGTGATCACTGACCTAGAGCCGGACGTCTTGGAATGTGAAGTCAAGTGGGCCTTAGAGAGCATCACTACGAACAAAGCTAGTGGAGGGGATGGAATTCCAGTGGAGCTATTTCAAATCTTGAAAGATGATGCTGTGAAAGTGCTGCACTCCATATGCCAGCAGATTTGGAAAACTCAGCAGTGGCCACAAGACTGGAAAAGGTCAGTCTTCATTCCAATCCCAAAGAGAGGCGATGCCAAAGAATGCTCAGACGACCGCACAGTTGCACTCGTCTCACACGCTAGTCAAGATGTGCTCAAAATTCTCCAAGCCGGGCTTCAGCAATATGTGAAGCGTGAACTCCCAGATGTTCACGCAGGTTTTAGAAAAGGCAGAGGCACCAGAGATCACATTGCCAACATCCGCTGGATCGTGGAGAAAGCGAGAGAGTTCCAGAAAACCATCTATTTCTGCTTCATTGACTATGCCGAAGCTTTTGACTGTGTGGATCACCATAAACTGTGGGAAATTCGGAAAGAGATGGGAATACCAGACCACCTGACCTGCCTCTTGAGAAACCTGGATGCGGGTCAGGAAGCAACAGTCAGAACTGGACATGGAACGACAGACTGGTTCCGGATAGGAAAAGGAGTACGTCGAGGCTGTATATTGTCACCTTGCCTATTTAACTTATATGCAGAGTCCGTCGTGAGGAACGCTGGGCTG
Organism: Moschus berezovskii; assembly: GCF_049115385.1. Taxonomy (NCBI): domain Eukaryota; kingdom Metazoa; phylum Chordata; class Mammalia; order Artiodactyla; family Moschidae; genus Moschus; species Moschus berezovskii. Next base: position 49,890,895 of record NC_142485.1, on the reverse strand, counting down.
GAAGAAGCACAAGCTGGAATCGAGAGATTGCTGGGAGAAATATCAATCACCTCAGATACGCAGATGACACTACCCTTATGGCAGAAAGCGAAGAGGAACTCAAAAGCCTCTTGATGAAACTGAAAGAGGAGAGTGAAGCGCTTGGCTTGAAGCTCAACATTCAGAAAACAAAGATCGTGGCATCTGGTCCCATCACTTCATGGGAAATAGATGGAAACACAGTAGAAACAGTGTCAGACTTTATTTTGGGGGGCTCCAGAATCACTGCAGATGCTGATTGCAGCCATGAAATGAAAAGTAATCTTTAACATACGGTAATTTTCCACACTCTACACACAGCTGTGTATCTCTGGCTTGCGTCACCTCCTGGTGGTTTAATGAGATAAGCCCACCCTGGCCCTTTGACCTATTTGCCTGATCTCTGTGTCACAACCGCCCACATTCTGGTGTTTAAGAGTCACTTGTTTTTCAGGTTGCTGTCTTCCTAGGCATCCTCACTCATCCTTACTCAACAGACAATTCTGGGGATCTTTACACAGCCTTACTCAAAAACAGTTCTAGGAATCTTTACTTGAAACAAGCTTATCTCAAATGGAGTCACTTTGGTTCTACAAGCAGCAAGCAGCGGCAAGCAAAGTACAGAAGCAAACGTGCCTCGCAGGAGCATTAAGTTCTACATGAGGTTCTGCATTCCCTCTTTTTCTAAGCCTACATCTGAACTTGATCCTTCTCCTGTTGGGAACAACTTCCTGAGCGGTGTCTCTGGCAGCTCCCTGCCCCAGTTAGTCCAAGGCTCCTTTCTCCCCGAGACAGAACTCTGCACCCCCGTCCAGTCCGACCTCCCACTTAACTTCCAGGTGGCTCTAGTTCTCAGCGAACCCATCTGGATGGGGGTTTAGCCGCTAAGTTGTGTCTTGACTCTTGAGGCCTCGTGGACTCTAGCCCACCAGGCTCCTCTGTCCATGGGATTCTGCGGGCACGAACACTGGAGTGGGGTTGCCGTTGCCTTCTCCGGGTCAGGGAGGATGGCTTATCTCCTCGCGGCGATAGTGATTTCCACACGTTCCTTGGGGGCCCAGAGGATGTTTCTGGGAAACGGGGATACACGCTTCTGGGATCGGAGAGTCCTGTGCTACTACGTGTGTCTGTTCCTTTGCGTGTGGTCCCTCACCCGAAAGGGGGACTGGATCCTGAAGTTTTCCGACTTGCCTCCGATCCCTGGGGACAGCCCTCTCTGGGGGGAGAACGTGTCTCACGTTCTCTTGCCCTGCGGATGGAAGCTAGAGAACTTGGGGACCATTTCTGACAGAGCTTCCCTGGTGGCTCACACTGTCAAGAGTCTGCCTGCGATGCAGGAGACCCGGGTTCCATCCCCGGGCCGGGACGGCCTGCCGGAGAAGGACATGGCAACCCGCTCCAGGACCCGACCCTGACGTCTAGAAATCGCCTGGACTGACTCCCCCTCCACCGACTGGTTTCGAATCCGCTCCAGGGATGGTGAACCTGTGTGTTTCCTTGGTTCCCCTCCAAGTGCCTCTGAGGAAAAAGTAAATACCTGATTGCTTGCACCCCAGGCCTGCTTTCCCGAACCCGTCCCTCGACATCACAGCCTCCTGAGAGGAGATAGGACAGATAACTGTTTCACTGAACGGAGGATCTGTGCTCAGAAACTCTTTCCACGACATGGAGGCCCATGGAGGCCCGTACTAACTATTTGGTCCCTCCCTCCCTCCCTCCCTCCCTCCTTCCCTCGTCCCTTCCTTCTTTCCTTCTGGGTGGGTCCCCCCCTTACTTTCCTTTTTCTTGTTTTTCTTTCACGTCCATGCACACACACACACACACACACACATGCACACGCACACGCACACGCGCCGTCTCTCACGTACACAGTCACCAGCTCAGCGTTTCATGGGTTCCAGGCAAGTGTCAGAGGAGGGAACTAACTGCTGGGGTCCGGAGTAGGCCGCCGTCCCGACCCCACCCCACGTGAACCTCCGTGCCCTATGGAGTGTTTTGGATTCAAGTGACTTTAAGAACCGGCCAGCGCCAGAGGAACGCTCTGCCCCTCCTTCCTTTTCTGTCTCTCTGAAGGCAGGCAGAAATGAAAACCTCCTCCCACGGAGGGGAAAGATGTCAAGTGATGATGGCCGCTTCGACGCACGCCCGTGATCCTCAAAGGCATGAGCGGGGTTTCCCGGGTTCCAAAAAGGAGGCGACTCCGTTGGCCTGACACAAGGCGACTTTGTCCCTCAGCCTCCCTCCCCACCCCCCAGCCCCCTTCCTCCGCGCGGTGCCGAAGGGGGCAGCCTCAAGGTGGAGAAATGGAGATGTGGGGGGGATGGGGGATGGGGGGTGGGTGGGGCGGATCACCATTCAATTCAGAGAAGCTCGAGGCAAAGTCGAAGGCTCTGACTTGACTGGAAAGCTTTCTGCATTTGAATGAAGCTATCCGAAGAGGCCCTGCAGAGGGGAGGGGCCCACAGACAATAGCCCCTGCCTGCCTGCCTGCCTGCCTGCCTGCCTGCCTGCCTGCAGGCCGGCCTGCCGGGCTGAGGAGGCCCTCTGGCGGTGGCGGGGCCACGCCCCCGACTCCTGCAACTCGATCCCTTCAAGAAAACTTCTGGGGTGACTCCTGTCCAGGGAATCATCCAAATTGGCCTGTTTCTGGAAAAGGCCCGAGTCACAACTGTTGACAGATTCTCTGGATCTCTTGACACATGGATTGACCTGCACCCTCCCATCCTGTCAGATCCTTTGGACACGCTTGAAGAGGTCTTTGGCCTCGGCCAGAAAACAAGCCCCAAGATAAACAAATACGTTTTTGTCTGTTTTGGGGAATGGGGCGAAAACGATGCATGGCCGTGGGTTGGAGAGAAACCTGCTCGTCTCACACGCCTGAAGTCAGGAAGTTCTCAGCGGGACAGAACCTGCTTTCACTTCTCAGGGGGACCGGGAGGGTCCCCTCGCCTCGCGCGCCCCCAACCCCTAGCCCCAGCTCCACACACACACACACACACACACACACACACACACACACACACACACACCGCCCCCCCCACCACACACACACCCACGCCGCCCCCACCCCCAACCCCGGCCACCGAGGGGGGCCCGCCCGGGGAGAGGGATGGCTGTCTCAGCCCCGGTGCTGAGACGTCACTTGTGAAACCGCTCTAGGCCGAGACACCAGATTGCTGCCCTGATGCTTGGTGTCCGTCTCCATCAGCCATGCCTGAAAGGCATGGGAAATAATGGACAGCAAATAGCAAATGGACAGAAAACACAAAATGATCCTCCTGAACACAAAATGGCCATTTTTATGGATCCACGTAGTGGTCGTTGGTATCCCCACTTGATGCATGAGTTAGGAATGCAGCATTGTTAGGAATTCTTTTTCACGAATGACATCAATAAACATATTGTACGAAGTCAGTATCCTCATAGATAGATACACATACAGATACGGATGTAGTCTACCTGTGTTAGGGTCCGGAGTCGCCCTTCCCTCCAAGGAACAGAGGACACTCACGATAATGCAAGACACACAGCGACGTTTATTTCCAGCTAGCTGGGGTCCAAGTGTCTGCCCGACGCAGCGGGTTTCAACAAGGACCCCGAGCACTCGGAGCCGAGGGTTTAGATAGCATTTTCAAACCATATTAGTTTAAAAACATCCACACATAGTAATCTTTTTACACACAGAAATTTTCCATACTCTACACACAGCTGTATATCTCACCTCCTGGTGGTTTACCGAGATCAGCCCACCCTGGCCCTTTGACCTATTTGCCTGATCTCTGTGTCACAACTGCCCACATTCTGGTGTTTAAGATTCACTTGTTCTTTAGGTTGCTGTCTTCCTAGGAATCCTCTCTCATCCTTACTCAGCAAACAATTCTAGGGATCTTTATTTAAAACGACCTTAACTTTGGTTCTACAAGCAGCAAGCGGCAAGCAAAGTACAGAAGCAAAAAATGCATTGCAGGAGCATGAAGTTCTATATCAGGTTCTACATTACCCCCTTCTCAAGTCCCTGAGAAGACCCAATCATGGGTCTATATTTAGTTCTATCTGGTCTACCATATGGGAAGGTGAGTCCCCTGTTTTAAGTGCCGAGTATTGGGACCTTAAGACCATTAATTGGATGGTATCAAAGCGGTGTTTTTTTGTTTTTGTTGTTGTTGTTGTTGTTGTTTTTTTTTACAAAAGCTACCAATCGATTTAATACGCAAGGTCCAAAAGTGAGGAGCAGAAGCAGGATGATTAAAGGTCCCATCAGGGTAGATATCAGAGTAGCATACCAAGGGGAAGAGTTAAACCAAGATGCAAACCACTTCTGAGACTGTTTTCTTTCTTTTTTAGAAGAATAGGGCTGAAACCCAGTCTGGACCTGGCGCTTCAGGGAGACTTGTAGCCAGCTAGCCAGTTGCCTAGTTTTATATAAAAAAAAAATAAGGTTGCAGTTACTAGCTTCCAGCAGACATTGTTTTGAGTAATGGTTGCATCTAAGCCTGACACGACTCAGAAAACTCAAGTGTTTAGCAGTACAGCGTCTAATCTGAAATTTCACCCATAATATCATTTTTCAGGATATCTGCGAAATAGTTATTTCCCAGGATGTCTGAACCATAGCTACTCTATTTTGGCTTTTAATTGTAAAAAAAAAAAAAAAATTTAATAGCCAAAGCAGATGTCACCGTTAATGACGTCAGTGTTTTTCTAGGTATGAGAAGATGCAAGAATTGGAATTCGTAAAACCATTTCTGAAAAGATCTGACTATCCGAAGGCCTGTTCTGCCAGTGTTTTTTTTTTTTTTTTTTTTTTTCTTTTTTTTTAAGAGCACAGAGTGCCTCATTCCTGAGTTTCACCCTGAATTTCTTTCAGGGGGTGTTGAAGGTCAGCAGCTTGCAATGGTCATGATGTAATCTTTGTAGAGGCAGCTGGCAAGTACCAACTTCCAGTCAGCAGGGTCTCTTCATAGCCACATATCTGACCATGTGACACTATTTCATCGCCATTGTGTCCCGCGGTCCTGGGAAGGCTCATTCCCAGGTCTAGGGAAGCGATGGGCCACTCAGTGTGCCAAAACTGGACCAGGCCTTGCAAGTAGCAAAAGTCTCTGGGCCACTGTCTTACTAGCTTTCTGGTCCAGGAACATATTCCCTCTTGTTGCTTTTTCTCATACCCAGAGTCACATTATTACAATTATTGATCTCGTATGGAACTGCATATCAGCATTATATCACAGGCTCAGTGAAACAAGTGACACAGAAAATAATATAGCCATAGCTAGCAGTTATTAGTAAGATAAGAATTATAAGCCAAGAACTTTTATTAGATAAAGCCTGCTATACCCCAAGTCACCTGACTTCATTTGTTAAATGACTATAGCCTGGTGTGAATCTCCTGGTTGTACATTATGGAGCATCTGACCTTTATCTGAAGATTGGTTCCTGAGATAAGCCTTAGAAAGTAACCTAGAGTGTCTTCTTCTTCTTCTTTTTTTAAAAACTTAATTAAATCTTTTAGCGGTATCACGTAACAAGGAACTGTAGTCTAGACCTTAATTAACAAACCTAGAACCTTAATTTAACAATTTTACAAAACTTAATATTCCGCGATTTTCCGTTATGGAGGCATTAACCCTGTAGCCAGGAAGGCCTTAACCCAATAAAAATGAGGTTTGTCAGGGAGCTGGGAAAAGCCAAGCAGCCATCTTGGATGTCTCATAGCCCTGACTCTGATTTCCATCTATTGTTTTTAATTTTCCAGTTTAAAAGCAGACTGTTGCCATGGTTTAAGGACAGTAGGATGGCACAAGTCTAACAGTTTTTGTATAAGCAGAATGAGCTTTTACATGTCTACAAACCCGACAATTGCATTAATTTCTAAAACTAGCATAGGATCAGGCCTATGGTAGAAAAGCATTTGATTTATAGGCAGAGGTCTAAGAAGTCAAGAAAACGTTATAAATGATCATACGAATCAGGTCCAGCATCTTGGGCAAGCTGTCTACCTCTGATGTCGTCGTCTTCTCCTCCTGGTGTAGTGTAAAAAAGTCTTGCCATCCAGGTTGGAGACGGTGCCTTAAATTATGTCTTTTTCAGTCCTGGTTGCAGGTCATGAGGCATCTGATCTTCATCCAGAGATAGATCACTGAGACAAGCTTCAGAAACAAACCTAGGGTGCTCTTCAAGAACTCAACTAAACCCCATATTAATACCACATAACAGCAAAGATCCAGTCAGAAAATGAGTCTTAGTAGATACAGACTGGGATTCTCAACATTCATTGAAACATCTCCCCCCCCCTCCCCGCCCCAAAATTACTCTCATTTTTATCAAATATAATCAAATTAAGACTTGTCTACAGAATAGATCTGTTCTCAATAAACTTGACCTGATTATTTATATAACCATAGACTTCTTCTTCTTCTTCTTTTTTTTTTTTTTTTGCTTTGCTGAAACCAAACTTAACTTTAAATAAAACCTTTCGTGACTAGGAATGTCATCCCAAAGGCTTATCACAGATTTCGCCTAACAGATCTAAGTGAATTCCTCCCTTTTTTAAGATCTCCAAAACTGAGATTTCTGTACCTGTTAGTGAGATAACCTTTTTAATTTATCTGATAAAGTTACTGGAAGCCTGAGAGTCTCCAGCCTCTGAAGGGGTCAGATAAAAATGTTAAATGCTTCAATTTGTTTATTAAATATCATTTTACCAATTTACTCTTCACTCATAATTAGTTTGAGGGGAAGGTTTCCTAAGATCTGGAAAACAACAGATTCAAACCAGTAATTTTTCAGAAACCATAAAAGTTATAAGCATATTTGCCAGTTCATTCGGTCCTTTTGTGAACCTTTGTACAGTCATCAGGTTTCCCACTAGAATCTTTTAATTTCTTACCCAGTTCAGAAACGTGTGTTTATCTAAAAGTCCTTTTTATAAATCTTCTGGAAGAGGAAGCGTTTTCACAAGAAACTTGGTTAGTGCTGTGACCACCCTTTAAGACAGTAATCAGAATTATGGCAACGTTTTACCTGAATATATCAGAATTTATATATAAATTGTTTTCAGGATACCTGTATTAGTAACATTTACCATACCATATACCCGAGACTTATTATTCACTTGACAATACTTCCCATGTAATTTAACTTGGAAGTTGGGCCCAATTAGTGCAATATCTCCCTTTGGGATGTTTCAGGGGCCCTCTGAAGCATCCCAAAGTCTGCTAGAAGCCAAAAGTGCTTCATCAGAATGATTTAGGAAGTTTTGTCAACAAATATCGGAGAGGTTTAGAGCTCTTAGTCAGATGGGACTATAGGTCACTGTGAAACAATACCTATTTACTCCAGCCATAGTAACAATATAGGATTTCAGAGGCAAATATAGAACAGATCATTTAAGAGGCAAATAAACTTAAATCTATTGTCAAATGCAGTTTAACACCTCAAGAAAACGTTTGCTTATACACAAAACTCTTTCCTTGGGGTCCACTTTTCACCACCTTTTTTTTTTTTTTTTCTTCTTCTATAAACTGTAACTTCATTTTTCAGACCTTTTTATTGAACACACATCTTATTATTATTTTTTTTAAAGCAACCAAGAATTGACCTTTATATTAGCATTCTATAGATTGGTGAACATAAATACCAGTGATAATTTAAAAACATTTCAGCGAACATCTCAGGATGGCATCAAACATTATTTATTAGTAGTCTAAAATCTTTAGTTTTTCTGTAAGCTAGTATTCAGTAGTGAATGTTTCAAAATCTTATTTTATTTGGAAATGACCTAATTATTTAGTAGACTTCCAACACTTAGCACAACCCTTAGAAATTCAAGTTATGCCAATCTGGAGAGACTATTTTAGACAGATATTCCTAAAGAATAATTATTTTTAATGGAGCTTATCTAAATGCTCATGTCTCGTTTACATTTTTTAGAAGGTTTTTTCTTTCTTTCTTTTTTTTTTTTTTCCCCACTCAAGGTAATTTCTTTGTCGACAAACTTGTGACAGATATAACAATATAACAACATTTAACTTAAACCTAGGTACAATGAGAATATGCTTAATGTTGATAACTCTTAGACATGTCTATATTAGATCAACAAACATTAATATCAGGTATTTAATACTGAATATTTTCCAGTTTACATGAACCTGGAATTTATTATTTAATTTAGAATTATTTGATTTGTAAGCGCTTTACCTTTTTTTTTTTTTTTTTTCAACTTCCACGCCGCCACAATTGCAAGCCATGGCGCGGATTTCAGGGAAGTGGTTCAGGAGCCGGGTCTTAGGCGTTACCTGAGCCTGTCCCATTATTGTTACAAAAAGAAGCCAGAAAAAGACAAGGGGTACAATGCCAGCGAACACACAAATTCGAACCGAGCTTTTCAACACCCACCAGCCGGTCCGCCACACCACGTTCACAGGCGCCCTCTCATTCACACAGCACTCAGAACCCTTACCTAGGGTTCCAAACGGCGTCCACTGTGGACGTCGTTCAGGCACCCCTTCGTTGGGGACGTCTCCCACAACTTCCAGTAATGGAGCCTCCGGGGTCGTAACCCGCTCCTTCCCTTCCACGAGAATTCTCAATTGGGACCGGGCAGAGGCCTGTTTCAGTCCCTCCGGTCGAGGACCTGTTTCAGTCCTCCCCTCTAGGAGGTGGCCAAACCTCCTGCCGCGGCTTTTGTGTAAACCTCGGTATCGGAGGTTGTCTGTCTCTTTGAGGAGGGGTCTTGAGATCCCGGAAGAGCCCCCAAATGTGAGGGTCCGGAGTCGCCCTTCCCTCCAAGGGACAGAGGACACTCACGATAATGCAAGACACACAGCGACGACGTTTATTTCCAGCTAGCTGGGGTCCAAGTGTCTGCCCGACGCAGCGGGTTTCAACAAGGACCCCGAGCACTCGGAGCCGAGGGTTTAGATAGCATTTTCAAACCATATTAGTTTAAAAACATCCACACATAGTAATCTTTTTACACACAGAAATTTTCCACACTCTACACACAGCTGTATATGTCACCTCCTGGTGGTTTACCGAGATCAGCCCACCCTGGCCCTTTGACCTATTTGCCTGATCTCTGTGTCACAACTGCCCACATTCTGGTGTTTAAGATTCACTTGTTCTTTAGGTTGCTGTCTTCCTAGGAATCCTCTCTCATCCTTACTCAGCAAACAACTCTAGGGATCTTTATTTAAAACGACCTTAACTTTGGTTCTACAAGCAGCAAGCGGCAAGCAAAGTACAGAAGCAAAAATGCATTGCAGGAGCATGAAGTTCTATATTAGGTTCTACACCTGACTGCACGGCTGACATGAGCATGGCCTGCCCGAATCTGTGTCACCGTGAAATCCGTGGGGACGTTTCGCTGACAGTGATCCAGGAACCATCACGGGACCTAGACAGGTATAGAGATCTGTGTCTGTCAAGATGGGAGACTAGAACACAAGCGCGTTCACAGAGGTGAACCAGCGTCACGGTTCAGACGCGGGGCACGGTTCAGACGTGGACACGCCTTCACGATCCTGCCCCGGTCCCGGAATCCCCTCTTGACCTTTTTAGGGTCTCTCGGTGCACCGAGTTCTAAGGGCGCATAGTCCTCGATCTAAATCCACGCTCCGAGGACTGCTCTTCCCGCTTGCCGCTCCATGCCAAATCCCGGTCTTGTCAAGCGTGCACGCCATGACATCCCTGGCAGGTGGGATAAGGAGCAAGCACCCACCGTGCCCGTGTGTGGGGGGGGGGGAGAGCGTTTAGGGAAGGGACGCTCCGTCCCTTCCCTCCCCCAAGAATGGAGGCATCCTTCCTGTATCTTTCCACACTGCCTGGGCTGTCATCCACGTTCACGAACACCGAAGGGCCAGTGATGTGGATCCACGTCGAGATCGTCGATATCCCCACTGGATGCAAGCATGGGATTCATAAGACTCGATTTAGTTTAGCTTCGATCGGGTGCCCTGTCCGGAGAGATCACGTGGGTGGGTCAGAAAGCTAACCCAGAACGGAACCAAACCCGAACCCCACAGCCACGTCGAGGGAGTGCTGAGCCAGAGGCACTCACCCATCCTATGAGGTGACCCAGATGGTGAAGGAGCGTTTGAAGGGTCACTTGCCAGCGACGCAGATGCCACGCGAGTGGCCGGAGATGTTTCTCCATAGGATCTCTCGGGATGTCTCAGGGTGCCGGGTGCGGGGGCACCCCGGGAGGTCCGATCCACCGAAAGGTCCGGCGTGCGGGGCAGGCACAGAACGTTTTCTTGCAGGGCCGAGTGAGGAGAATTCAGGGGTGCATTCCTCCAAGCCCCACACTTCTCGAAAGGGGTTCCACGTGGCATTCTGAAAGGCCAGGAGATGGAGGGACAGGGCTCGTGGTTGCAAACGTCTGGCTGTAGGAATTCGTTGTCTTTGGCGACTGCTCACCACGTAGGTCAGGGGTGGATACACACAAAGTTTGGACTTTGGTTTCTTTTGGACTATCAGCCCACCTCTGTTCGTGTGTGTGTGTGTGTGTGTGTGTGTGTGTGTGAGAGAGAGAGAGAGAGAGAGAGAGAGAGAGGCCTTTGTGGTTCTAAAGCAAGAAGCACTGAAGACTTTCTTTAACTCACATATTTCACTTCATTTCAGTCGTGACGGTCCCATGATTTGGAGGACGATATTGAATGTTGCAGGGTAGATGATTTTAGAAGGCCGTGAAGGGGCTTCCCTGCCTGGTGGTCCAGTGGTTAAGAATCGACCTGCCGATGAGGCAAGGGACAGGGTGTTTTCGATCGATCCCTGATCCGGAAAGATGCCCCTGGGCTCCGGGCAGGTTCGAGACAAACCTACAGAACGGACCGTGCCAGGCGTGAAGGCGAGGGCAGACGGGGGACTCTGGGCGAGGAGGACTGACACGGACTGGCACTGCCGTCTCCGTCCGCGTGGGTGGGCGGTGGCCAGCACGCTCCTCTGGGGCAGGATGTTCCTAGGACCGTTGGGAGCGCGCGGGAGGAGCAAGGGACCGAAGGGAAGTCTCTGTCCTCTCTGCTCCATTTTGCCCCCGGAACCCTCATCTGCTCAAAGAGGGGCTTCATCCTATGGACAGACGAACCCACACGTGAGTGCACCTCCTTTCTGGTTCACTTGGATTCTGAAAGCGTGACGGTCAGATTCACTCAACTCTCTGGATTTCTGTTCTTCCTGAGATCCCGGCCTACGACTCACTGGAAGAACACACGGAGCCGGATGAGATCTCCCTCTGCACGGCGGCTCCAGTGTGTGCACATGTCGATGGCGACGGCCTGTGGACATCGCACCGAGAGCCTAACCCCCCGGTGTTTCAGACGCCTTTGTCCACAATGGGTGAACAGTTCTAACTGCGGGAAGCCCAGACCTTGCCACGGCCTGTTTGATCTTCAGGGCCTCTGCAAAGAGAACGAACGTGCCCGGTCTCGTGACCGATCGATCCCCTCTTCGGAGCCAGCCTGGTGCCTGATCTGTTTTACAGGCCACAGGCACACACTGGCTCTGGGGAGTTGTGTTCCTCCTCCTCCACCTCCTCTCTGCCCCCACCCATCCCCCCACGTGCACGCTGCTCCCCAACCCCGCCTGGCCCCGGCCCATCCCGGTCTCCCCCACCCGTGGAAAAGCCCAGGAAAAAAGGGTCCTAGAACGACGCAGCTGAGAAACAGCGGAAGTCCACTCGGATGCGGTGAGGAGACACCTGAGCACACCTGGGCCGACACCGCCACCTTGTGGGGTGGTGAGAGGCCAGTGCGAGGAGCGCTCCAGAGTTCAGAGGAGGAGGAAGAGGAGCAGGAGGGAGAGAGGGAGGCGGGGGGGGGGGGTTGGGGGGGGTGTGGGGTGGGGTGGGGGTGGGGGTGGGGGTGGGGTGTGTGGGGGGGTGTGTGGTGGGTGGTGGGGGTGGGGAAAGGCCGACGCTGTCTCAGGGCGCTGACGTGGGGGAAAATGTTCCCCTTCGGAAGGGCGCTCCGAAGAAAGAGTTCCGGCGGGCGGGACCTTGAGAGCACAAAGGGCTTCGTTTTGGAGGCTGATCTTAAAGCTGGGAGTGGGAGTGGGAGTGGGAGTGGGAGTGGGCGTGGGGGTGGGAACCATCCAGACGTAGGAAAGACACCAGGCAGAGAAGGCAAGACAGATTCTCTACAAAAGGGAATCGGATGCTTTTCTGTCAAGGTTTTCCGTAATCAGACTATCATGGAAATCCATCCGTCCGTCCGTCCGTCCATCCACCATCGTTTCGTTCCTTTTCTGTTCTCTACATTTTTCACGGCGAGTGAGTGAGAGAGTCTGTCCACGGTTTGATAGGATTTTTGAATGTCGCGGGACCATGGCACTTTTCAGTCGTGGATGAACATGAACGTGACGGCTTCTTTGGCCAGCTTCAGGTTTCAGGGTTATCCTGATCTCCCCCGCCAAGTGAGGCCTGTGTGTCGCTGTGTGCTGGAGGACACCGTGCCCTCCACATCTTGATCTTGGGCTGAACAAAACCGCCGTTGGGAGTGTGTTCCTTGGCTTCATTTCCTTTCCCTATGGCACTCACCGGGCCGTCCTGTCCACTCTTTGGATCTTTTATCTCCCCCTCCCCCTCAAGGCAATCGGTCCTTTTCTTTCTCCTCGTTGTTCTCACCCTAGTTTCTCTCCCCCCTCTCCGCCCCCCCCGCCCCCAAGCCAAGTCCCACTCGTCTCAAATTGACGTCTAACTGACTGACAACGTTTTCTTTGACCTGCATGCCTGCCTTCTTTCTTTCCCTTTTTTTTTTTTTTTTCTTCATGTTTATTTTTTGTTCCCCCATGAATGTTCAGCTGTCCAGGCGATGGTTTAGTGTGGTGCATGACACGGCGATCCCCAGGATACCTCTAGTTCGTGACGGCCCGTCACCGCTGGGTGTCCCGGCAAATGACCTTTGGTGTCATGACGTGCCCGTGACTCATTCGTCTGCTAAGTGGAAGGTTGCGCCGCTTCGTCTGTCTCCCTCACCAGTGGCACTCACTCATTCTCTCCCCCACCCCACTCCTGCCACCGTCCCCCCCGCCCCCACCCACCTCCCTCCTCTGGCCACCACCCGTGTTGTTCCTTTGTGGTCTCTGCGAGCCTGCTTCTGTTTTGTCCTGTTCTGTCCACGGTGTATCGTTTGGGAGATTCTGCATGGAAACGACCGATCTGAGGTATTTCATTTAGCATCATAGCCTCTGAAGGTCTCTCCAAGTTCCTGCAGACTGTGAGATTTCATTCCCCTCTGGTGGTTGAGTCCCATTCCTGTGTGGGGCTGGGGTGGGGGTGGGGGTGGGGGGGTGTCTGCCTGCGCGTGCGCACTGTGCGCGCACATGAATAGATACAGGCGTAGGCACGCAGACAGAGAGTTCGATCATCACGTGTGTACGGATGTCTACCTAGGTATAGGTGTCGATCCCACACGTACACACGTCCCTATCTTCTTTGTCCCCTCCGTGGGCACTCCGTGGAGTTGCTGGGTTGGGTCGAATGGGGAATCTTTGGTGGAGGGTTCCGAAGGATCCCAGGACTCTTTTCCCTGGCGATGTGGTTTCTCTCTATGTGTGAGGGGCCAGGTGATGAGAGCTGATATCTCTGAGTCCACCCACATACGAGCGTGTGTATTCATGCCTGTGTCTATCCGTATACGTATGTGTATATATGCCTGTGTATACGGATATACACGCAAGCATGCACGCCCACTATAAACGCCTAGGCACACACGTGCACACACAGACGCATGCGTGTACGTGAGCATGCCCTTCGTACGTATTTGTTTATACGCATGTGTGCACGCATATATAGACGCGAATATGCGTGCGTATACATATGTACACGCGTGTATACACATGTGTATGCATGCTCTCTCTCTCTCTCTCTCTCTCTCTCTCTCTGTCTGTCTCTCGCTCTCGCTCTCGCTCTCGCGCTCTCTCTGACTTTTAAGCTGCCAGAGCAGTTCTACGACTTGACTTTCCTGCCTGCCTGATGGTTTTGTTTCATTTCGTTTCTGTTCGACTTCCGAAAGTTATTTATTCATTTAATTGGCTGTTGTCATGGAACCCGGGGTTTATTTAGTGGATCCCTATGGACTCGGTCCTCCTCACCACCACGCCCCTCCCCCCCACCCCCGCACCCCCCCCACTCCCGGCCCCCGCAGCCCTGGCACCCTAGACCCGCCTTTCCGGTGTTTGTGGCCAGCTATTTTGAAATCCATGTTCTCCTGACCTCAAGTGCACTTTCCCCACCCACCCGCGCAAGCTTGTGTTTGTCGTCTTTGGACTTTGTCACGGTCTCGACCCAGGTTGAGTTTTGTTTTTCTCTTGTTGGGGGTCCGAGTGAGTGTCTCCTCCCTTTCCTTTCTTGCTCCTGGGCTTGCGTGTCTGTGTCTGTGTCTGCTCTCGAACGTCTTGCTTTGTTCTCTGAGCAGCGCTTGCCTGGTTTCGCTTTGCCGGTCGGTTCGGTCCCTCCCTCCCTCCCTCCCTCCCTCCCTCCCTCCCTCCCTCCCTCTTTCGGGGGAGGGGGGCCGGGGGAGCCCGGGATGTCACTGGTGCCCCTCTCTCCGCCGACCCCGCCGCCGGCGTCTCCGTGGAATGTCCCCCCACCACCCTGGAATCGCTTGGGGGAGCGCGTCTCCTTCGGGGCAGCCTCCTGAGGAGATATTTCCCAGCTCCTCTCCCTTCTTCTGCGGCCGGGGTCGCGTCGCATCGCGTTGCTCGGCGGCTGAGATTTTGGGGCCGAGCTCGGGCGTTTGGGCGGCCGGCGCTGTGGCGTCCTCGGCGGCCGGCGACAGCGACCCGTCCTCGGGACGTGCGAGCCGGTTGTCGGGAGCCACCTGGCGACCGCTTTTATATTGTCCCTCCCCTCCGGAGCTTCGGCGCGGCCTTCAGGAGGATTGTGACTCAGCCACCGGGCCCGAGGCAGAGCTGTCAGAGGCCGGCTACGCTGGCGGCGACAGTCCCCGTGGCGCCGAGGCCTAGGGACGTCCTGATGTCGCCGGAGATTGGTTCTCTAGGTTTCTGAGGAGGGTGACCTGTCGCGGCGCTGCGGATCCGGGCTCTGGGGCGGCCTGACTGGGTCGACCAGCATCTATCTCCCCGTGCCCCTCCGGCCGCGGAGACGGGCCGGCCGGACCCTGCCTGGGCCGGGCCGCCGCGGTGGGCAGGGAGGGAGAGGGGTCTTCCCTGCCCGGGGCGCCTGCACTAGGACTCGGCGGTCCGGCCTCCTCCTGGGCCGCCCTCAGGAGCGTTCGCTTCGCCTTCAGGAGCGTTCGCTTCGCCCTCGGCCCCGCTCCGGAGGTGGGGACCCGCCCGCCGGAGTCGTGAGGGGTGACCCGGAGAGGCCGGCCGGCCGGCCGGCGCGGGCGCGTGTGCGGTCCACCCCCTCCACCCCCACCCCCACCCCACCGCCGTGGGGCCCGGTCGCCCGAGGCGTCTCCCGGCACACATGCTTTTCCTTTGTCAAAGTCCCGAGCGGTCCGCAGACGTGGATGGACCGGACCCTGCTTCCGCGGGTGGCCGGGGAGGGCGCGCTCGACCCTTCGGCGTGCCCTCGTGGGTCTCGGGCGTCGGACGCGACTTTTTCTCACCCGGCCCCAACTCCCTGAATCCCGGTCAGGAGGTGGGGACCGGCTCGAGCCGTCCTGGGTGCCGCGTCGAGGACGGTCTGGGACCCGGGCGCGGTCCCTGGTCCGGGCCCGCTCGTCTCGTTGGGGGCGCCTCGCCGACGGTTCTTTCTTCTTTTCTTTTTTTGCCCGTCGAAGCCAAATCCCCGTTCGGAGACACGGACGGGCCGGTAGACCTACCCGTGTGGGGGGGAGTGAAGCGGCGAGCGCGTCGTCCCCGGCCAGCTCTCTCTCCTTGGGCGTCCGCGCCCCCACTTTTGCCGCCAAGCGTCCCCCCCCCCCACAGTCGACCAGATGACCCGCCCCCCCCCCAAAAAAAAAAAAACAACAAAAAAAAACGACAACAAACCTCCGGGTCTGGTGTTTATGGGATAGTGCTGGGGACAGGTGGCCGGGTCAAGGTTCCGGGGCCCCTCCCTGCGGGTCGTAGGTGGGCCCCGCTGTCGCCTGCTGCCATTTTGTCGCCTTTAATGAGACTTTTTTAGCACCAGGTTAGTGCTGACACGGTCTTCTCTGTTTGGGGTGTGCCACTGAGGACTTTGGGTCTCTGGATGCACGCGGGGCTCTGGGCCCTTCGGACCGCCGGCTGGCGCCCGATTCGGCCCTTGCCGCTGGAGCCGCCCGCCTGGGCCTGTGCGCCGGCTCCTAGGTGGCGTGCCTGGCTGACCCAATGGGGTGGTGCCACCTCCGGTCTCCGGGCGACCCGAGGGCGGCGGGGCGAGGTGGCATTGGGTCTTCTACCCTGTGCGCTTCCCCGCTGCGGGCACCCTGTGGTGGCTGGGACGACCCCCGCCCCGTAGGTTCCGTGCCGCGTGTCAGGCGTTCCCCTCCTGGGGGTCGTTGGCGACTGCTCTCGCCTGAGGCGAGGTGGGGGAGGGGAGGCGGCCGGTGAGGCTGAAAGCGGGCCCCTCTGAGTGACGGTCCTCATCGCGCCTGCCCCCCCCCCCCGCCCGCTCCACCTTGTTTCACACTGTGATCGATGTGGTGTGGTCGTGCTCTCCCGGGCCGAGCCTAAGCCGTGCCGGACGAGGGACGGGCGTTCCGGGTGGACGTGCCCGCTCTTCTCGGTCTGTCCGCGGCACCCCTCGCCCGTCTTTCCCCCCTTGCCTGCCCGTCGGGGAGGGTGAGGAAGGCAGGGGCTGGGTGCGGTCTCTGGCCCTGACCTTCGGCCTCCTGTCCGCCCCCCCGCCTCGGGGTGTCAGCCGGCGGGGGCCCGTTGGTCTTCTTGACACAGCAGATGCTCTCGCTTCGCCTCCCCTGCGGTGGGGAGGGCTGTGCCGCTGCCGCGCTCGCGTGCCCCGCGTGGGTGTGTGAGCGTGCCTCGTGGTTGCTCCTCGGTGGTGCCCCTGGAGCGCTCCAGGTTGTCCCTCAGGTGCCTGAGGCTGAGCGGTGGCGTCGTTTCCCTTAACCCGGTGTCCTCCTCGGGTCCCCGCCGCGGTGGCGAGTGTGTCCCGTGAGTTGGCTCTCTCTGGGGGGGGTCGAGACGGTAAGAGAGGGGGGCGGGCGTCCGTCCCTGTTCCCCCTCGTCGTGGAGGCTGACGGATGAGGGGCCTTGTGGGGGGCGGGGCGCGGGCTCCGCTCCGGCCCTGGCCGTGCACACGCCTCCCGTGTGGGTCGTCGGCTTAGCTGTACCGCAGACCCCTCCAGCCCTGCTGAGGGCTTGGGCGGCTCGTGGAGCGCCTCCGTGGGCCTGAAGGAGAGACGCTCGGGTGAGGGACGGCGCGCCCTCGGTGAGAAAGCCTTCTCTAGCGATCCGAGAGGGAGCCTTGGGGTACCGGACCCCCCAGCCGCCGCCCCTCCCGAGTGCGCAGTGGCCACCGTGGCGACTGCCAGAGCACGTGGGCGGAGAAGACTTCCCCCTCCTGCCCTCCGCGGGAGGGGGGGGATGGGTGCGCCGGCCCCGCGGTGGGGCCGTGTTGCCGCTCCTTGCCTACCGCGGCCCGCGCCTCCCCCCTCCGAGTTGGGGGAGGGTCCCGCCGGGCCCCGCTGGGCGTGTCCGGTGAGCGGTGGGGGGAGCCGTTGCGCGTGCGCCGTGCGCGCGCGCGGCCGGGCCCCGTGGTGCGAGCCCAGGGGGAAGGAGGGGGAAGGGGAGGCGCGACGCCCGGTCGGTCGGGCCCTGGCTTCCCCCAGTCCCCGCAGCCGTGGCGAGGAGGAGCCTGTCTATCGCGCCCGCCCTCGCCTCCGAGCCGCAGCCGGTGGCGGCGTGCGGTCACGGTCTGGGCCGCCTCGCTCGAGAGCGTGTCCCCGGGATGTCGAGCCTCGGGGTCAGACTAGATGGGAGGCGGATCCGTCGAGGACGGATGGGTGGATGGACGGAGGAAGATGGGCGGGGGACGGCGCGCCGGCCCTGGCGGCGGGGCCGGGTCGTGGGGCCCGCTCCGCGGGTGGCGGGGGCTGGCCGGCGTCCCGGGCGTCGCGGGACCGCCCCCGTGTGTGGGTGGCGGTGGGATCCCGCGCTGGTTTTCCCGGTGGCCCGGCCGCGTCCCCGGTGTTTTCCGGTTCCCCGGGCGGCACCCGCGCCCCTGCCCCGCGGCCTCTGCCGTGCGTGCTCGCCGGCCCCTCCCCGCCGCTGCCGGTCTTCCCTCCTCGTCCCGCGCGCGCCGCCGCCCGCGCTCCCTCTCCTTGCCCGGGACCGAGCCGGCCTCGCCTCACGTGGGTGTCGTCCCCCGGCGTCCGTCGGCCGGTGGCGTCCCCGGGCGGAGCAGTGCCCTCGGGTCCCTGCGGAAGGGGGGGCGGGGAGCCCTGGTTGCACAGGCAAGCAGGGTTGCG
>NC_142485.1:49825000-49860000 GCF_049115385.1 Moschus berezovskii | reverse complement strand
AAGAGAGGAGCCACATCGGGCAACGAACGCGTCGCCCCCGAAACTCCTACGCTGCGGCCGGCTCTCTGGACAGCGTGCTGGGTGTCGGGCGCCACCTGCCGGCCGGTCTCTTTCTTAGAGGGTCCTGCGGAAGAGGGGGCGGGGGGGACCGCGGATGGAGCAGGACGGCCGGGGGCCGGCAAACACTTGAATGCCCTGGGGCTGTGGAAGGAGGCTGTGTGGGAGGGGCCCCTTGCGCCAGAGGTCAACAGGGAGGGCGTGGCGGTGGGGGATGGGTAGCCACTTCGGCTTTTTGGTTTGGATTGGAAATGTCGTTTTGGAAAGCTGGCTTCCTTTTTTCTTTAAAACAATTCACCTGCCTGGGTAGACTTAAGAAGCTGCTGTGCCACGGTGTCATGAGACACAACCTCTTTCCCTCCTTTAAAACAACTCACCTGCCTGGGTAGACTTAAGAAGCTGCTGTGCCACGGTGTCTCGAGACACAACCTCTTTCCCTCCTTTAAAACAACTCACCTGCCTGGGTAGACTTAAGAAGCTGCTGTGCCACGGTGTCATGACACACAACCACTTTCCCTCCTTTAAAACAATTCACCTGCATGGGTACACTTAAGAAGCT
This sequence comes from Moschus berezovskii, assembly GCF_049115385.1. NCBI lineage: Eukaryota > Metazoa > Chordata > Mammalia > Artiodactyla > Moschidae > Moschus > Moschus berezovskii. The sequence goes on along the minus strand of NC_142485.1, from coordinate 49,859,384 downwards.
GCTGTGCCACGGTGTCATGACACACAACCACTTTCCCTCCTTTAAAACAATTCACCTGGGTGGGTACACTTAAGAAGCTGCTGTGCCACGGTGTCACGAGACACAACCTCCTTCCCTCCTTTAAAACAATTCACCTCCGTGGGTAGACTTAAGAAGCTGCTGTGCCGCTGTCATGACACACAACCTCTTTCCCTCCTTTAAAACAATTCACCTGCGTGGGTACACTTAAGAAGCTGCTGTGCCACGGTGTCATGAGACACAACCTCTTTCCCTCCTTTAAAACAATTCACCTGCCTGGGTAGACTTAAGAAGCTGCTGTGCCACGGTGTCACGAGATGCGTGGGTAGCCTTAAGAAGCTGCTGTGCCACGGTGTCACGACACACAACCTCTTTCCCTCCTTTAAAACAATTCACCTGCGTGGGTAGACTTAAGAAGCTGCTGTGCCACGGTGTCACGAGACACAACCTCCTTCCCTCCTTTAAAACAATTCACCGGCGTGGGTAGACTTAAGAAGCTGCTGTGCCGCTGTCATGACACACAACCTCTTGACACACAACCTCTTTCCCTCCTTTAAAACAATTCACCTGCCTGGGTAGACTTAAGAAGCTGCTGTGCCATGGTGTCATGACACACAACCACTTTCCCTCCTTTAAAACAATTCACCTGCGTGGGTACACTTAAGAAGCTGCTGTGCCACGGTGTCACGACACACAACCACTTTCCCTCCTTTAAAACAATTCACCTGCGTGGGTAGACTTAAGAAGCTGCTGTGCCACGGTGTCACGACACACAACCTATTTCCCTCCTTAAAAACAATTCACCTGCGTGGGTAGACCAGCAGGCCACGCCGAGCCGGCCCCGCCCCACTTTGCCTCCCAGTGGGTTCTTGTATCGGTTTGACTTCTGTGTTCCTGTTCGCCTCCGCGGGCCGACCCACCAGATCCACCCGCTCTTTGACGTTTGCCTTTTCTTTTTCAGATGTGTCGAGTTTGTTTCTAGCGGTTATGTGTGTGTGTGTGTGAGACGAGTGCGTGCTTCTGATTTTCGTCGAGTTTGTTTCTAGCGGTTATGTGTGTGTGTGTGTGTGTGTGTGTGTGTGTGTGTGTGTGTGAGACGAGTGCGTGCTTCTGATTTTCGTCGAGTTTGTTTCTAGCGGTTATGTGTGTGTGTGTGTGTGTGTGTGAGACGAGTGCGGGCTTCTGATTTTCGTCGAGTTTGTTTCTAGCGGTTGTGTGTGTGTGTGTGTGTGTGTGTGTTTGAGAGACGAGTGCGTGCTTCTGATTTTCGTTGCGTCGCCACGATACGAGTGTGTTTCCAACACTGAGGCCCCGTTTATTCGTGCCATTGTTGAAGGTTGCTTTTGCTGACAGCCGTCGTCGGGGGTCACCCGAAGGGTTTCTCCTGGCACGCCCAAAGAGTGGTGACAGGGACGGGGATGATGGCGAGTTCTTTCTTCGGGGCGGGTGCTCGCGCCGCCTGACGTTGGCCTGCGGTCCCCCTCGGATGGGTGTGCATTCCGCTGCCCCCCAGGTAGGGTGCGAAGCATCCTTCCCTTCCCCTCCCGGTTGTACGTCCGTCGTACCTCGCCCAGGGACGTTGTCCTGTCCCCGTCGTGACTTAGCGGAGAAACGGCGCCCTAAGAGAGGAGCCACATCGGGCAACGAACGCGTCGCCCCCGAAACTCCTACGCTGCGGCCGGCTCTCTGGACAGCGTGCTGGGTGTCGGGCGCCACCTGCCGGCCGGTCTCTTTCTTAGAGGGTCCTGCGGAAGAGGGGGCGGGGGGACCGCGGATGGAGCAGGACGGCCGGGGGCCGGCAAACACTTGAATGCCCTGGGGCTGTGGAAGGAGGCTGTGTGGGAGGGGCCCCTTGCGCCAGAGGTCAACAGGGAGGGCGTGGCGGTGGGGGATGGGTAGCCACTTCGGCTTTTTGGTTTGGATTGGAAATGTCGTTTTGGAAAGCTGGCTTCCTTTTTTCTTTAAAACAATTCACCTGCCTGGGTAGACTTAAGAAGCTGCTGTGCCACGGTGTCACGAGACACAACCTCTTTCCCTCCTTTATAACAACTCACCTGCCTGGGTAGACTTAAGAAGCTGCTGTGCCACGGTGTCACGAGACACAACCTCCTTCCCTCCTTTAAAACAATTCACCTGCGTGGGTAGACTTAAGAAGCTGCTGTGCCGCTGTCATGACACACAACCTCCTTCCCTCCTTTAAAACAATTCACCTGCGTGGGTACACTTAAGAAGCTGCTGTGCCACGGTGTCACGAGACACAACCTCTTTCCCTCCTTTAAAACAATTCACCTGCCTGGGTAGACTTAAGAAGCTGCTGTGCCACGGTGTCACGGGATGCGTGGGTAGACTTAAGAAGCTGCTGTGCCACGGTGTCACGACACACAACCACTTTCCCTCCTTTAAAACAATTCACCTGCCTGGGTAGACTTAAGAAGCTGCTGTGCCACGGTGTCACGAGACACAACCTCTTTCCCTCCTTTAAAACAGTTCACCTGCGTGGGTAGACTTAAGAAGCTGTTGTGCCGCTGTCATGACACACAACCTCTTGACACACAACCTCTTTCCCTCCTTTAAAACAATTCACCTGCGTGGGTACACTTAAGAAGCTGCTGTGCCACGGTGTCACGACACACAACCTCTTTCCCTCCTTTAAAACAATTCACCTGCCTGGGTAGACTTAAGAAGCTGCTGTGCCACGGTGTCACGAGATGCGTGGGTAGACTTAAGAAGCTGCTGTGCCACGGTGTCACGACACACAACCACTTTCCCTCCTTTAAAACAATTCACCTGCCTGGGTAGACTTAAGAAGCTGCTGTGCCACGGTGTCACGAGACACAACCTCTTTCCCTCCTTTAAAACAGTTCACCTGCGTGGGTAGACTCAAGAAGCTGTTGTGCCGCTGTCATGACACACAACCTCTTGACACACAACCTCTTTCCCTCCTTTAAAACAATTCACCTGCGTGGGTACACTTAAGAAGCTGCTGTGCCACGGTGTCACGACACACAACCTCTTTCCCTCCTTTAAAACAATTCACCTGCGTGGGTAGACTTAAGAAGCTGCTGTGCCACGGTGTCATGGCACACAACCTCTTTCCCTCCTTTAAAACAATTCACCTGCCTGGGTAGACTTAAGAAGCTGCTGTGCCACGGTGTCTCGAGACACAACCTCTTTCCCTCCTTTAAAATAACTCACCTGCCTGGGTAGACTTAAGAAGCTGCTGTGCCACGGTGTCTCGAGACACAACCTCTTTCCCTCCTTTAAAACAACTCACCTGCCTGGGTAGACTTAAGAAGCTGCTGTGCCACGGTGTCACGAGACACAACCTCTTTCCCTCCTTTAAAACAATTCACCTGCGTGGGTAGACTTAAGAAGCTGCTGTGCCGCTGTCATGACACACAACCTCTTGACACACAACCTCTTTCCCTCCTTTAAAACAATTCACCTGCCTGGGTAGACTTAAGAAGCTGCTGTGCCACGGTGTCATGACACACAACCACTTTCCCTCCTTTAAAACAATTCACCTGCGTGGGTAGACTTAAGAAGCTGCTGTGCCACGGTGTCACGACACACAACCTCTTTCCCTCCTTAAAAACAATTCACCTGCGTGGGTAGACTTAAGAAGCTGCTCTGCCACGGTGTCATGACACACAACCACTTTCCCTCCTTTAAAACAATTCACCTGCGTGGGTACACTTAAGAAGCTGCTGTGCCACGGTGTCACGACACACAACCTCTTTCCCTCCTTAAAAACAATTCACCTGCGTGGGTAGACCAGCAGGCCCCGCCGAGCCGGGCCCGCCCCACTTGGCCTCCCAGTGGGTACTTGTATCGGTTTGACTTCTGTGTTCCTGTTCGCCTCCGCGGGCCGACCCACCAGATCCACCCGCTCTTTGACGTTTGCCTTTTCTTTTTCAGATGTGTCGAGTTTGTTTCTAGCGGTTATGTGTGTGTGTGTGTGTGTGTGTGTGAGACGAGTGCGTGCTTCTGAATTTCGTCGAGTTTGTTTCCAGCGGTTGTGTGTGTGTGTGTGTGTGTGTGTGAGTGAGACGAGTGCGTGCTTCTGATTTTCGTTGAGTTTGTTTCTAGCGGTTGTGTGTGTGTGTGTGTGTGAGTGAGACGAGTGCGTGCTTCTGAATTTCGTCGAGTTTGTTTCCAGCGGGTGTGTGTGTGTGTGTGTGTGTGTGTGTGTGTGAGTGAGACGTGTGTGTGTGTGAGTGAGACGAGTGCGTGCTTCTGATTTTCGTTGAGTTTGTTTCTAGCGGTTGTGTGTGTGTGTGTGAGTGAGACGAGTGCGTGCTTCTGATTTTCGTCGAGTTTGTTTCTAGCGGTTGTGTGTGTGTGTGTGTGTGTGTGTGTGTGTGTGAGACGAGTGCGTGCTTCTGATTTTCGTCGAGTTTGTTTCTAGCGATTGTGTGTGTGTGTGTGTGTGTGTGTGTGTGTGTGTGTGTGAGACGAGTGCGTGCTTCTGATTTTCGTCGTGTTTGTTTCTAGCGGTTGTGTGTGTGTGTGAGTGAGACGAGTGCGTGCTTCTGATTTTCGTCGAGTTTGTTTCTAGCGGTTATGTGTGTGTGTGTGTGTGTGTGTGTGTGTGTGTGAGACGAGTGCGTGCTTCTGATTTTCGTCGAGTTTGTTTCTAGCGGTTGTGTGTGTGTGTGTGTGTGTGAGACGAGTGCGTGCTTCTGATTTTCGTTGCGTCGCCACGATACGAGTGTGTTTCCAACACTGAGGCCCCGTTTATTCGTGCCATTGTTGAAGGTTGCTTTTGCTGACAGCCGTCGTCGGGGTCACCCGAAGGGTTTCTCCTGGCACGCCCAAAGAGTGGTGACAGGGACGGGGATGATGGCGAGTTCTTTCTTCGGGGCGGGTGCTCGCGCCGCCTGACGTTGGCCTGCGGTCCCCCTCGGATGGGTGTGCATTCCGCTGCCCCCCAGGTAGGGTGCGAAGCATCCTTCCCTTCCCCTCCCGGTTGTACGTCCGTCGTACCTCGCCCAGGGACGTTGTCCTGTCCCCGTCGTGACTTAGCGGAGAAACGGCGCCCTAAGAGAGGAGCCACATCGGGCAACGAACGCGTCGCCCCCGAAACTCCTACGCTGCGGCCGGCTCTCTGGACAGCGTGCTGGGTGTCGGGCGCCACCTGCCGGCCGGTCTCTTTCTTAGAGGGTCCTGCGGAAGAGGGGGCGGGGGGGACCGCGGATGGAGCAGGACGGCCGGGGGCCGGCAAACACTTGAATGCCCTGGGGCTGTGGAAGGAGGCTGTGTGGGAGGGGCCCCTTGCGCCAGAGGTCAACAGGGAGGGCGTGGCGGTGGGGGATGGGTAGCCACTTCGGCTTTTTGGTTTGGATTGGAAATGTCGTTTTGGAAAGCTGGCTTCCTTTTTTCTTTAAAACAATTCACCTGCCTGGGTAGACTTAAGAAGCTGCTGTGCCACGGTGTCATGAGACACAACCTCTTTCCCTCCTTTAAAACAACTCACCTGCCTGGGTAGACTTAAGAAGCTGCTGTGCCACGGTGTCTCGAGACACAACCTCTTTCCCTCCTTTAAAACAACTCACCTGCCTGGGTAGACTTAAGAAGCTGCTGTGCCACGGTGTCATGACACACAACCACTTTCCCTCCTTTAAAACAATTCACCTGCATGGGTACACTTAAGAAGCTGCTGTGCCACGGTGTCATGACACACAACCACTTTCCCTCCTTTAAAACAATTCACCTGGGTGGGTACACTTAAGAAGCTGCTGTGCCACGGTGTCACGAGACACAACCTCCTTCCCTCCTTTAAAACAATTCACCTCCGTGGGTAGACTTAAGAAGCTGCTGTGCCGCTGTCATGACACACAACCTCTTTCCCTCCTTTAAAACAATTCACCTGCGTGGGTACACTTAAGAAGCTGCTGTGCCACGGTGTCATGAGACACAACCTCTTTCCCTCCTTTAAAACAATTCACCTGCCTGGGTAGACTTAAGAAGCTGCTGTGCCACGGTGTCACGAGATGCGTGGGTAGCCTTAAGAAGCTGCTGTGCCACGGTGTCACGACACACAACCTCTTTCCCTCCTTTAAAACAATTCACCTGCGTGGGTAGACTTAAGAAGCTGCTGTGCCACGGTGTCACGAGACACAACCTCCTTCCCTCCTTTAAAACAATTCACCGGCGTGGGTAGACTTAAGAAGCTGCTGTGCCGCTGTCATGACACACAACCTCTTGACACACAACCTCTTTCCCTCCTTTAAAACAATTCACCTGCCTGGGTAGACTTAAGAAGCTGCTGTGCCATGGTGTCATGACACACAACCACTTTCCCTCCTTTAAAACAATTCACCTGCGTGGGTACACTTAAGAAGCTGCTGTGCCACGGTGTCACGACACACAACCACTTTCCCTCCTTTAAAACAATTCACCTGCGTGGGTACACTTAAGAAGCTGCTGTGCCACGGTGTCACGACACACAACCTCTTTCCCTCCTTAAAAACAATTCACCTGCGTGGGTAGACTTAAGAAGCTGCTCTGCCACGGTGTCATGACACACAACCACTTTCCCTCCTTTAAAACAATTCACCTGCGTGGGTACACTTAAGAAGCTGCTGTGCCACGGTGTCACGACACACAACCACTTTCCCTCCTTTAAAACAATTCACCTGCGTGGGTAGACTTAAGAAGCTGCTGTGCCACGGTGTCACGACACACAACCTCTTTCCCTCCTTAAAATCAATTCACCTGCGTGGGTAGACCAGCAGGCCACGCCGAGCCGGCCCCGCCCCACTTTGCCTCCCAGTGGGTTCTTGTATCGGTTTGACTTCTGTGTTCCTGTTCGCCTCCGCGGGCCGACCCACCAGATCCACCCGCTCTTTGACGTTTGCCTTTTCTTTTTCAGATGTGTCGAGTTTGTTTCTAGCGGTTATGTGTGTGTGTGTGTGTGTGTGTGTGTGTGTGTGTGAGACGAGTGCGTGCTTCTGATTTTCGTCGAGTTTGTTTCCAGCGGTTATGTGTGTGTGTGTGTGTGTGTGTGAGACGAGTGCGTGCTTCTGATTTTCGTCGAGTTTGTTTCTAGCGGTTATGTGTGTGTGTGTGTGTGTGTGTGTGTGTGTGAGACGAGTGCGTGCTTCTGATTTTCGTTGCGTCGCCACGATACGAGTGTGTTTCCAACACTGAGGCCCCGTTTATTCGTGCCATTGTTGAAGGTTGCTTTTGCTGACAGCTGTCGTCGGGGGTCACCCGAAGGGTTTCTCCTGGCACGCCCAAAGAGTGGTGACAGGGACGGGGATGATGGCGAGTTCTTTCTTCGGGGCGGGTGCTCGCGCCGCCTGACGTTGGCCTGCGGTCCCCCTCGGATGGGTGTGCATTCCGCTGCCCCCCAGGTAGGGTGCGAAGCATCCTTCCCTTCCCCTCCCGGTTGTACGTCCGTCGTACCTCGCCCAGGGACGTTGTCCTGTCCCCGTCGTGACTTAGCGGAGAAACGGCGCCCTAAGAGAGGAGCCACATCGGGCAACGAACGCGTCGCCCCCGAAACTCCTACGCTGCGGCCGGCTCTCTGGACAGCGTGCTGGGTGTCGGGCGCCACCTGCCGGCCGGTCTCTTTCTTAGAGGGTCCTGCGGAAGAGGGGGCGGGGGGACCGCGGATGGAGCAGGACGGCCGGGGGCCGGCAAACACTTGAATGCCCTGGGGCTGTGGAAGGAGGCTGTGTGGGAGGGGCCCCTTGCGCCAGAGGTCAACAGGGAGGGCGTGGCGGTGGGGGATGGGTAGCCACTTCGGCTTTTTGGTTTGGATTGGAAATGTCGTTTTGGAAAGCTGGCTTCCTTTTTTCTTTAAAACAATTCACCTGCCTGGGTAGACTTAAGAAGCTGCTGTGCCACGGTGTCACGAGACACAACCTCTTTCCCTCCTTTAAAACAACTCACCTGCCTGGGTAGACTTAAGAAGCTGCTGTGCCACGGTGTCACGAGACACAACCTCTTTCCCTCCTTTAAAACAATTCACCTGCCTGGGTAGACTTAAGAAGCTGCTGTGCCACGGTGTCACGAGACACAACCTCCTTCCCTCCTTTAAAACAATTCACCTGCGTGGGTAGACTTAAGAAGCTGCTGTGCCGCTGTCATGACACACAACCTCTTTCCCTCCTTTAAAACAATTCACCTGCGTGGGTACACTTAAGAAGCTGCTGTGCCACGGTGTCACGAGACACAACCTCTTTCCCTCCATTAAAACAATTCACCTGCCTGGGTAGACTTAAGAAGCTGCTGTGCCACGGTGTCACGAGACACAACCTCTTTCCCTCCATTAAAACAATTCACCTGCCTGGGTAGACTTAAGAAGCTGCTGTGCCACGGTGTCACGAGATGCGTGGGTACACTTAAGAAGCTGCTGTGCCACGGTGTCACGACACACAACCTCTTTCCCTCTTTAAAAACAATTCACCTGCGTGGGTAGACTTAAGAAGCTGCTCTGCCACGGTGTCTCGAGACACAACCTCTTTCCCTCCTTTAAAACAATTCACCTGCGTGGGTAGACTTAAGAAGCTGCTGTGCCACGGTGTCACGACACACAACCACTTTCCCTCCTTTAAAACAATTCACCTGCGTGGGTAGACTTAAGAAGCTGCTGTGCCACGGTGTCACGACACACAACCTCTTTCCCTCCTTAAAAACAATTCACCTGCGTGGGTAGACTTAAGAAGCTGCTGTGCCACGGTGTCATGACACACAACCACTTTCCCTCCTTTAAAACAATTCACCTGCCTGGGTAGTCTTAAGAAGCTGCTGTGCCACGGTGGGTGTCACGAGACACAACCTCTTTCCCTTCTTTAAAACAATTCACCTGCCTGGGTAGACTTAAGTTCTGCTGTGCCACGGTGTCACGAGACACAACCTCCTTCCCTCCTTTAAAACAATTCACCTGCGTGGGTAGACTTAAGAAGCTGCTGTGCCGCTGTCATGACACACAACCTCTTGACACACAACCTCTTTCCCTCCTTTAAAACAATTCACCTGCGTGGGTACACTTAAGAAGCTGCTGTGCCACGGTGTCACGAGACACAACCTCTTTCTCTCCTTTAAAACAATTCACCTGCCTGGGTAGACTTAAGAAGCTGCTGTGCCACGGTGTCACGAGATGCGTGTGTAGACTTAAGAAGCTGCTGTGCCACGGTGTCACGACACACAACCTCTTTCCCTCCTTTAAAACAATTCACCTGCCTGGGTAGGAGGAGAACGTAAGCAAAACCCTCTCCGACATAATTCACAGCAGGATCCTCCAAGACCCACCTCCCAGAATATTGGAAATAAAAGCAAAAATAAACAAATGGGACCTAATTAAAATCAAAAGCTTCTGCACAGCAAAGGAAACTCTAAGCAAGGTGAAAAGACAGCCTTCAGAATGGGAGAAAATAATAGCAAATGAAGCTACTGATAAAGGATTAATCTCCAAATTATACAAGCAGCTCCTGCAGCTTAATTCCAGAAAACTAAGTGACCCAATCAAAAAATGGGCCAAAGAACTAAACAGACATTTCTCCAAAGAAGACATAAAGATGGCTAACAAACACGTGAAGAAATGCTCAACATCCCTCATCATCAGAGAAATGCAAATCAAAACCACAATGAGATACCATTTCACACCAGTCAGAATGGCTGCTATCCAAAAGTCTACATGCAATAAATGCTGGAGAGGGTGTGGAGAAAAGGGAACCCTCTTACACTGTTGGTGGGAATGCAAACTAGTACAGCCACTATGGAGAACAGTGTGGAGATTCCTCAGAAAACTGGAAATAGAACTGCCATATGATCCAGCGATCGCACTCCTGGGCATACACACCGAGGAAACCAGAATTGAAAGAGACACATGTACTCCAATGTTCATTGCAGCACTGTTTATAATAGCCAGGACATGGAAGCAACCTAGATGTCCATCTGCAGATGAATGGATAAGAAAGCTTTGGTACATATACACAATGGAGTATTTCTCAGCCATCAAAAAGAATGCATTTGAATCAGTTTTAATGAGGTGGATGAAACTGGAGCCAATTATACAGAGTGAAGTAAGCCAGAAAGAAGAACATCAATACTGTATATTAACGCATATATGTGGAATTTAGAAAAATGGTAACCTGAACCCTGTATAAGAGACTGCAAAAGAGACATAGGCATTTAGAACAGTCTTTGGGACTCTGTGGGAGAGGGTGAAGGTGGAATGATTGGGGAGAATGGAATTGTAGCATGTATATTATCATAAGTGACCAGTCCAGGTTCGACGCATAAATTTTCCTCTGTTCATTTCTTTGCATTTGTGCTTTTTTAATAAAAATACTTTTAACTGTAATAAAAAAATAAAATAAAAATAAATCTGTAAAGCAAAAAAAAAATAAATAAAAAAACTTTGCTTTTGTTACAGTATTGCTTCTATTTTATGTCTTATAGTTTTGGCCCCTAAGTAAGTGGGATCTTATCTCCTTGACCAGGGATCGAACCCCACCCTACACTAGACGATGAAATATTGCCTCTGGATTTCCAGGGAAGTCCCCTTAGTCCCTCTTTACATGTTACTCATATTCGGGTGCAAGTGAGATGCTTGGCTACGTGGCACACCTTTTGGCTCAGTCTGTTGGTAATAATTCTGTTAATGAAGTTTGTGCAGATGGTCAAACCTAGTTGTAAGAAACAATTCAATATACAGTACAGATTGTTTGCTTGTAACAGATTTGCTTTGTTGTCATTATAATCCTTCTTGTGTAAACGTAGATAGTGGTCTCCAACCCTTGTTATCTAAATGTGGATAGAATCTGTCTTTTCAGGTGATCAGGTGAAAAGACAAATTTAGTGAATATCATCTCCTACATATAAATTCTGGAAGAAACAAAACAAAACAAAACAAAACAATTCACCTGCCTGGGTAGACTTAAGAAGCTGCTGTGCCACGCTGTCATGACACACAACCTCTTTCCCTCCTTTAAAACAATTTAGCCATGGGAAAGCTTACTTCCATCTCTTTGGCCTCGTCCCTGGGCGTGCGGGGAAAATCGTCCTTCTCCCGCCAAGGATTCCAAACAAAACCACGATAGATCACGCACATCCTCTCGCTCCAGTCAGGTTCAGGGGCAGGATGCAAGGATCGAAGGTCGCCTGTTTGACACGAGGTGGCGCGCCGCCCCCCGCCCCCCACGATTTCAGGGGAGGGGTCTTGATCACGGAAGTGATTGAATGAGCTCAGAAAACACAAGCAAATGATGCGGAACACCCATGCATACACGTTGTCCTTTGCCGGACTGTGTCTCTCTGTCTCTGCCCGCTCCCCCTCACACCCCTCACACCCCCCGCCCCCCCCCACACAACACACACCACCCTGCACACCTGCCACACACAAACTGCGTTGTGGTGTGAGTGCGGGGTATGGTGTGTACAGGTGGGCGGGTGGGAATGTGTGTGTGTGTGTGTGTGTGTGTGTGTGTCTGCGCGCGTGCGCGCGCGCGCGCGCGAACGGGGAGGGGGGGCGGCGGGGGAGGGGGGGGCGGCGGGGGAGGGGGACGGGGGGGCGGGGGAGCCGGTGGGGGCGGGGGCGTGGGCGGAGAGGGCGGATGGGTCGGGTGGGAATGTGTGTGTGTGCACGCGGGTGAGCGGGTGGGGGCGGGGGAGGGGAGGGGAGGGGAGGCGGGGCGGGGGAGGCGGGTGGGGGCGGGTGGGAATGTGTGTGTGTGCGCGCGCGCGCGCGCGTGCGGGTGAGCGGGGGAGAGGGCGGGGGGGGGGGCGGTTGGAGCGGGTGGGGAATGTGTGTGTGTGCTCGCGGGTGAGCGGGTGGGGGCGGGGTGGAGGGGGCGGAGCCGGGTGCGGGGGGTTGCGGGAGGGGGGGGGGTTGCGGGAGGCGGGGGGGGGGGGCGGAGCGGGGGGGCGGGGGGCAGAGCGGGGGGGGGGCGGGGGCGGGCGGAGACAGAGACACAGCCAGGGATTCGACAACTCTCTCCTACACACACACGGCCGCACACAGCACCCACGCGGCACCTGTGCGTGCCACGGACACGACACAGACAGACACACCCTGTGTGTCCCTGTCCCTCTCTTTCTCCTTCCCCTCCCATGATCCCTCTGCCCTCCCTCCCCTCCATCCACCTTCACAGGAGAGGGTGCCTTTCAGATGAGTCTTCCTGTTGTGAATGTACCCTCCCTTGACGTGAAGATTTCTATCTACAGTCTGACCTGTCACGCCTGTAACCTGGGGCGGGCGGTGGTCGGACATCCTTGGTATACGCTAGGCATATAGCTTGACTTCTTGTCGAAAAGAGGATTGGGGGCGGGACGCGCCACTCAGGAGGTCGGGTTGAACATGGACACGTAAACTGTACATCAAAACAATCAGCAAGCGTCTTCCTACGCCAGCCCAGGGAAACAGACTTATGACCTTGCGTGAACCTCTAAGGGAAAAGAATCTGAAAACCTGAAACGAACACGACTTTGTAAACCCACACTAGACTTCATTTCTGCCATAACGGTGGTGTCATGTGCGTATCTGAGGTGATTGATATTTCTCCCGGCAAACTTGATTCCAGCTTGTGCTTCCTCTAGCCCCGCGTTTCTCATGATGTGTACTCAGCATATAAGTTAAATAAGCAGGGTGACAATATACAGCCCTGATGGACTCCTTTCCCTGTTTGGAACCAGCCTGTTGTGCTCCATGCCTACTTCTAACTGTTGCTTCCTGACCTGCAGAACTACAGACGTCTCCTTTTTTTTTTTTTTTTTTAATTCCCTAACCTGAGTGAAAAGCGAGAGAGACAGAGAGACGACGGGGGCGGGGCGGGCAGGAAAAACGACATACAGACAATCATAAAAGGACCTACCGTTTGAATCTGTTGCGCTCCAGATACAAAGAGGGAACAAAGGACCGGAAGGACACAGCGTTTCACGTGTGGGTTTTGACAGATGGACACATCTGTCACTCGGTCACTGCATACCACACCCCTGTCAGCAGAATGGAATCGTTTCTCTTTTTCTCTCTACCTGGTCCTTTCAGACTTCAGAAACTCTCAGGGAGGATTCTTTCTTTCACGTTTTTCAAAAGACTTTATTAAAAAACCGTGCTGGGGGGAGGGGGGGGAGATTTAAAGTGCACAATCAAAGGAATGAAAGAGTTTACAAGATGGCTTCTTCAGGCCGGTGGCAACGAAGAAATATTTGCTGGGCCGACAGCAAGCGGCACGGAGGCCCCGACGCCATTTTCAATCCCGTTTCTCTTGGCTGCTGACCCAACCGGCTCGAAACTTCCTCCGGAGAGAAGTCAGGTTGACTTCCGAAACCCCTCCCCAAACTGCCTTTACGGCCCTTCTCTGCCTGGTCCCAGATTCCTCACCTAGGCTTTGGGTGAGGTCAGCCAGACTCTGCTGAGCCTTCTCCGCTCTTTCGGTCACTCTACATCTATTTCTGTTGGGCTGGCTTGATCTGCGGCCTTTGGTCGAGTTCCTGTTAGGGTCCGGAGTCGCCCTTCCCTCCGAGGAACAGAGGACACTCACGATAATGCAAGACACACGGCGAGGTTTATTTCCGGCTAGCTGGGGTCCGAGCGTCTGCCCGACGCGGCGGGTTTCGACAAGGACCCCGAGCACGCTGAGCCAAGGGTTTATATAGCATTTTTAAACCGTACTAGTTTCAACATAGTCACACGTAGTCATCTTTTTCAGTTCGGTTCGGTCGCTCGGTCGTGTCCGACTCTCTGCGACCCCATGAATCACAGCAGGCCAGGCCTCCCTGTCCATCACCGACTCCCGGAGTTCACTCAAGCTCGTGTCCACAGAGTCGGTGATGCCATCCAGCCATCTCGTTCTCCGTCGTCCCCTTCTCCTCCTGCCCCCGACCTCTCCCAGCAGCAGAGTCTTTTCCAGTGAGTCAACTCGTCGCGTGAGGTGGCCAAAGGATTGCAGTTTCAGCTTTAGCGTCAGTCCTTCCGATGAACACCGGTCCGAGGGACTCTCGAGAGTCTTCTCCGACACCACAGTTCAAAAGCATCCGTTCTTCGGCGATCAGCTTTCTTCACAGTCCGACTCTCACATCCATACGTGACCACGGGAAAAACCATAGCCTAGGTCGGTAGGTGCCCAGTATGCTACTGGAGATCGGTGGAGAAATAAGTCTAGAAGGCATGAAGGGGTGGAGCAAAAGCAAAACCGATACCCAGGTGTGGATGTGAACGTTGATAGAAGCGAGGTCCGGTGCTGTAAAGAGCAGTATTGCATAGGAACCTGGAATGTTAGGTCCATGAATCGAGGCAGATTGGAAGTGGTCAGACAGGAGATGGCAAGAGTGAACATAGACGTTCTGGGAATCGGTGAATTAAAATGGACCGGAATGGGTGAATTTAACTCAGGTGACCATTATATCTACTGCTGTGGGCAGGAATCCCTTAGAAGGAATGGAGTAGCCGTCATGGTCAACAAAAGAGTCCGAAATGCAGTCCTTGGATGCGATCTTAAAAACGACGGAATGATTTCTGTTCGTTTCCGAGGCAAACCATTCGATGTGACAGGAATCCAGGCCTATGCCCCAACCAGTAACGCTGAGGAGGCCGAAGTGGAACGGTTCTGTGAAGACCCACGAGACCTTTTAGAACGAACACCCAGAAAAGATGTCCTTTTCATGATAGATAGGGGACTGGAATGCAAAAGTAGGAAGTCAAGAAACATCTCGAGTCACAGGCAAATGTGGCCTTGGAGCACGGAATGAAGCAGGGCAGAGGCTGATAGAGTTTTGTCGAGAGAACGCACTGGTCATAGCAAACACCCTCTTCCAACCACACGAGAGAAGACTCTACACGTGGACATCACCAGATGGTCCACACCGAAATCAGATCGATTCTATTCTTTGCAGCCAAAGATGGAGACGCTGTATGCAGTTAGCAAAAACGAGACCGGGAGCTGACTGTGGCTCAGATCGTGAACTCCTTATTGCCAAATTCAGGCTTCAGTTGAAGAAAGTAGGGAAAACCACGCGACCGTTCGGATATGACCTACATCAAATCCCTTATGATTATACAGTGGAAGCGAGACGTAGATGTAAGGGACTAGATCTGATAGATAAGAGTGCCTGATGAACTCTGGACGGAGGTGCGTGACATTGTGCGGGAGACAGGGACCGAGACCACCCCCGTGGAAAAGAAATGCGAAAAAGCAAAATGGCTGTCTGAGGAGCCCTTACAGATAGCTGTGACAAGAAGAGAAGCGAAAAGGAAAGATATAAGCATCTGAATGCAGAGTTCCAAAGAATAGCAAGGAGAGATAAGAAAGCCTTCCTCAGGGATCAATACAAAGCAATAGAGGGAAACGACAGAACGGGAAAGACAAGAGTTCTCTTCAAGAAAATTAGAGATTCCAAGGGAACGTTTCATGCAAAGATGGGCTCGATAAAGGACAGAAATGGTATGGGACCTAACAGAAGCAGAAGATATCAAGAAGAGGTATCGAGAATACACAGAAGAACTGTACAGCAATGATCTTCACGACCAAGATAGTCACGATAACGTGATCACTGACCTAGAGCCGGACGTCTTGGAATGTGAAGTCAAGTGGGCCTTAGAGAGCATCACTACGAACAAAGCTAGTGGAGGGGATGGAATTCCAGTGGAGCTATTTCAAATCTTGAAAGATGATGCTGTGAAAGTGCTGCCCTCCATATGCCAGCAGATTTGGAAAACTCAGCAGTGGCCACAAGACTGGAAAAGGTCAGTCTTCATTCCAATCCCAAAGAGAGGCGATGCCAAAGAATGCTCAGACGACCGCACAGTTGCACTCGTCTCACACGCTAGTCAAGATGTGCTCAAAATTCTCCAAGCCGGGCTTCAGCAATATGTGAAGCGTGAACTCCCAGATGTTCACGCAGGTTTTAGAAAAGGCAGAGGCACCAGAGATCACATTGCCAACATCCGCTGGATCGTGGAGAAAGCGAGAGAGTTCCAGAAAACCATCTATTTCTGCTTCATTGACTATGCCGAAGCTTTTGACTGTGTGGATCACCATAAACTGTGGGAAATTCGGAAAGAGATGGGAATACCAGACCACCTGACCTGCCTCTTGAGAAACCTGGATGCGGGTCAGGAAGCAACAGTCAGAACTGGACATGGAACGACAGACTGGTTCCGGATAGGAAAAGGAGTACGTCGAGGCTGTATATTGTCACCTTGCCTATTTAACTTATATGCAGAGTCCGTCGTGAGGAACGCTGGGCTGGAAGAAGCACAAGCTGGAATCGAGAGATTGCTGGGAGAAATGTCAATCACCTCAGATACGCAGATGACACTACCCTTATGGCAGAAAGCGAAGAGGAACTCAAAAGCCTCTTGATGAAACTGAAAGAGGAGAGTGAAGCGCTTGGCTTGAAGCTCAACATTCAGAAAACAAAGATCGTGGCATCTGGTCCCATCACTTCATGGGAAATAGATGGAAACACAGTAGAAACAGTGTCAGACTTTATTTTGGGGGGCTCCAGAATCACTGCAGATGCTGATTGCAGCCATGAAATGAAAAGTAATCTTTAACATACGGTAATTTTCCACACTCTACACACAGCTGTGTATCTCTGGCTTGCGTCACCTCCTGGTGGTTTAATGAGATAAGCCCACCCTGGCCCTTTGACCTATTTGCCTGATCTCTGTGTCACAACCGCCCACATTCTGGTGTTTAAGAGTCACTTGTTTTTCAGGTTGCTGTCTTCCTAGGCATCCTCACTCATCCTTACTCAACAGACAATTCTGGGGATCTTTACACAGCCTTACTCAAAAACAGTTCTAGGAATCTTTACTTGAAACAAGCTTATCTCAAATGGAGTCACTTTGGTTCTACAAGCAGCAAGCAGCGGCAAGCAAAGTACAGAAGCAAACGTGCCTCGCAGGAGCATTAAGTTCTACATGAGGTTCTGCATTCCCTCTTTTTCTAAGCCTACATCTGAACTTGATCCTTCTCCTGTTGGGAACAACTTCCTGAGCGGTGTCTCTGGCAGCTCCCTGCCCCAGTTAGTCCAAGGCTCCTTTCTCCCCGAGACAGAACTCTGCACCCCCGTCCAGTCGGACCTCCCACTTAACTTCCAGGTGGCTCTAGTTCTCAGCGAACCCATCTGGATGGGGGTTTAGCCGCTAAGTTGTGTCTTGACTCTTGAGGCCTCGTGGACTCTAGCCCACCAGGCTCCTCTGTCCATGGGATTCTGCGGGCACGAACACTGGAGTGGGGTTGCCGTTGCCTTCTCCGGGTCAGGGAGGATGGCTTATCTCCTCGCGGCGATAGTGATTTCCACACGTTCCTTGGGGGCCCAGAGGATGTTTCTGGGAAACGGGGATACACGCTTCTGGGATCGGAGAGTCCTGTGCTACTACGTGTGTCTGTTCCTTTGCGTGTGGTCCCTCACCCGAAAGGGGGACTGGATCCTGAAGTTTTCCGACTTGCCTCCGATCCCTGGGGACAGCCCTCTCTGGGGGGAGAACGTGTCTCACGTTCTCTTGCCCTGCGGATGGAAGCTAGAGAACTTGGGGACCATTTCTGACAGAGCTTCCCTGGTGGCTCACACTGTCAAGAGTCTGCCTGCGATGCAGGAGACCCGGGTTCCATCCCCGGGCCGGGACGGTCTGCCGGAGAAGGACATGGCAACCCGCTCCAGGACCCGACCCTGACGTCCAGAAATCGCCTGGACTGACTCCCCCTCCACCGACTGGTTTCGAATCCGCTCCAGGGATGGTGAACCTGTGTGTTTCCTTGGTTCCCCTCCAAGTGCCTCTGAGGAAAAAGTAAATACCTGATTGCTTGCACCCCAGGCCTGCTTTCCCGAACCCGTCCCTCGACATCACAGCCTCCTGAGAGGAGATAGGACAGATAACTGTTTCACTGAACGGAGGATCTGTGCTCAGAAACTCTTTCCACGACATGGAGGCCCATGGAGGCCCGTACTAACTATTTGGTCCCTCCCTCCCTCCCTCCCTCCCTCCCTCCCTCCTTCCCTCGTCCCTTCCTTCTTTCCTTCTGGGTGGGTCCCCCCCTTACTTTCCTTTTTCTTCTTTTTCTTTCACGTCCATGCACACACACACACACACACACACATGCACACGCACACGCACACGCACACGCACACGCGCCGTCTCTCACGTACACAGTCACCAGCTCAGCGTTTCATGGGTTCCAGGCAAGTGTCAGAGGAGGGAACTAACTGCTGGGGTCCGGAGTAGGCCGCCGTCCCGACCCCACCCCACGTGAACCTCCGTGCCCTATGGAGTGTTTTGGATTCAAGTGACTTTAAGAACCGGCCAGCGCCAGAGGAACGCTCTGCCCCTCCTTCCTTTTCTGTCTCTCTGAAGGCAGGCAGAAATGAAAACCTCCTCCCACGGAGGGGAAAGATGTCAAGTGATGATGGCCGCTTCGACGCACGCCCGTGATCCTCAAAGGCATGAGCGGGGTTTCCCGGGTTCCAAAAAGGAGGCGACTCCGTTGGCCTGACACAAGGCGACTTTGTCCCTCAGCCTCCCTCCCCACCCCCCAGCCCCCTTCCTCCGCGCGGTGCCGAAGGGGGCAGCCTCAAGGTGGAGAAATGGAGATGTGGGGGGGATGGGGGATGGGGGGTGGGTGGGGCGGATCACCATTCAATTCAGAGAAGCTCGAGGCAAAGTCGAAGGCTCTGACTTGACTGGAAAGCTTTCTGCATTTGAATGAAGCTATCCGAAGAGGCCCTGCAGAGGGGAGGGGCCCACAGACAATAGCCCCTGCCTGCCTGCCTGCCTGCCTGCCTGCCTGCCTGCCTGCAGGCCGGCCTGCCGGGCTGAGGAGGCCCTCTGGCGGTGGCGGGGCCACGCCCCCGACTCCTGCAACTCGATCCCTTCAAGAAAACTTCTGGGGTGACTCCTGTCCAGGGAATCATCCAAATTGGCCTGTTTCTGGAAAAGGCCCGAGTCACAACTGTTGACAGATTCTCTGGATCTCTTGACACATGGATTGACCTGCACCCTCCCATCCTGTCAGATCCTTTGGACACGCTTGAAGAGGTCTTTGGCCTCGGCCAGAAAACAAGCCCCAAGATAAACAAATACGTTTTTGTCTGTTTTGGGGAATGGGGCGAAAACGATGCATGGCCGTGGGTTGGAGAGAAACCTGCTCGTCTCACACGCCTGAAGTCAGGAAGTTCTCAGCGGGACAGAACCTGCTTTCACTTCTCAGGGGGACCGGGAGGGTCCCCTCGCCTCGCGCGCCCCCAACCCCTAGCCCCAGCTCCACACACACACACACACACACACACACACACACACACACACACCGCCCCCCCCCACCACACACACACCCACGCCGCCCCCACCCCCAACCCCGGCCACCGAGGGGGGCCCGCCCGGGGAGAGGGATGGCTGTCTCAGCCCCGGTTCTGAGACGTCACTTGTGAAACCGCTCTAGGCCGAGACACCAGATTGCTGCCCTGATGCTTGGTGTCCGTCTCCATCAGCCATGCCTGAAAGGCATGGGAAATAATGGACAGCAAATAGCAAATGGACAGAAAACACAAAATGATCCTCCTGAACACAAAATGGCCATTTTTATGGATCCACGTAGTGGTCGTTGGTATCCCCACTTGATGCATGAGTTAGGAATGCAGCATTGTTAGGAATTCTTTTTCACGAATGACATCAATAAACATATTGTACGAAGTCAGTATCCTCATAGATATATACACATACAGATACGGATGTAGTCTACCTGTGTTAGGGTCCGGAGTCGCCCTTCCCTCCAAGGAACAGAGGACACTCACGATAATGCAAGACACACAGCGACGTTTATTTCCAGCTAGCTGGGGTCCAAGTGTCTGCCCGACGCAGCGGGTTTCAACAAGGACCCCGAGCACTCGGAGCCGAGGGTTTAGATAGCATTTTCAAACCATATTAGTTTAAAAACATCCACACATAGTAATCTTTTTACACACAGAAATTTTCCATACTCTACACACAGCTGTATATCTCACCTCCTGGTGGTTTACCGAGATCAGCCCACCCTGGCCCTTTGACCTATTTGCCTGATCTCTGTGTCACAACTGCCCACATTCTGGTGTTTAAGATTCACTTGTTCTTTAGGTTGCTGTCTTCCTAGGAATCCTCTCTCATCCTTACTCAGCAAACAATCCTAGGGATCTTTATTTAAAACGACCTTAACTTTGGTTCTACAAGCAGCAAGCGGCAAGCAAAGTACAGAAGCAAAAAATGCATTGCAGGAGCATGAAGTTCTATATCAGGTTCTACATTACCCCCTTCTCAAGTCCCTGAGAAGACCCAATCATGGGTCTATATTTAGTTCTATCTGGTCTACCATATGGGAAGGTGAGTCCCCTGTTTTAAGTGCCGAGTATTGGGACCTTAAGACCATTAATTGGATGGTATCAAAGCGGTGTTTTTTTGTTTTTGTTGTTGTTGTTGTTTTTTTTTTTTTACAAAAGCTACCAATCGATTTAATACGCAAGGTCCAAAAGTGAGGAGCAGAAGCAGGATGATTAAAGGTCCCATCAGGGTAGATATCAGAGTAGCATACCAAGGGGAAGAGTTAAACCAAGATGCAAACCACTTCTGAGACTGTTTTCTTTCTTTTTTAGAAGAATAGGGCTGAAACCCAGTCTGGACCTGGCGCTTCAGGGAGACTTGTAGCCAGCTAGCCAGTTGCCTAGTTTTATATAAAAAAAAAATAAGGTTGCAGTTACTAGCTTCCAGCAGACATTGTTTTGAGTAATGGTTGCATCTAAGCCTGACACGACTCAGAAAACTCAAGTGTTTAGCAGTACAGCGTCTAATCTGAAATTTCACCCATAATATCATTTTTCAGGATATCTGCGAAATAGTTATTTCCCAGGATGTCTGAACCATAGCTACTCTATTTTGGCTTTTAATTGTAAAAAAAAAAAAAAAAATTTAATAGCCAAAGCAGATGTCACCGTTAATGACGTCAGTGTTTTTCTAGGTATGAGAAGATGCAAGAATTGGAATTCGTAAAACCATTTCTGAAAAGATCTGACTATCCGAAGGCCTGTTCTGCCAGTTTTTTTTTTTTTTTTCTTTTTTTTTAAGAGCACAGAGTGCCTCATTCCTGAGTTTCACCCTGAATTTCTTTCAGGGGGTGTTGAAGGTCAGCAGCTTGCAATGGTCATGATGTAATCTTTGTAGAGGCAGCTGGCAAGTACCAACTTCCAGTCAGCAGGGTCTCTTCATAGCCACATATCTGACCATGTGACACTATTTCATCGCCATTGTGTCCCGCGGTCCTGGGAAGGCTCATTCCCAGGTCTAGGGAAGCGATGGGCCACTCAGTGTGCCAAAACTGGACCAGGCCTTGCAAGTAGCAAAAGTCTCTGGGCCACTGTCTTACTAGCTTTCTGGTCCAGGAACATATTCCCTCTTGTTGCTTTTTCTCATACCCAGAGTCACATTATTACAATTATTGATCTCGTATGGAACTGCATATCAGCATTATATCACAGGCTCAGTGAAACAAGTGACACAGAAAATAATATAGCCATAGCTAGCAGTTATTAGTAAGATAAGAATTATAAGCCAAGAACTTTTATTAGATAAAGCCTGCTATACCCCAAGTCACCTGACTTCATTTGTTAAATGACTATAGCCTGGTGTGAATCTCCTGGTTGTACATTATGGAGCATCTGACCTTTATCTGAAGATTGGTTCCTGAGATAAGCCTTAGAAAGTAACCTAGAGTGTCTTCTTCTTCTTCTTCTTTTTTTAAAAACTTAATTAAATCTTTTAGCGGTATCACGTAACAAGGAACTGTAGTCTAGACCTTAATTAACAAACCTAGAACCTTAATTTAACCATTTTACAAAACTTAATATTCCGCGATTTTCCGTTATGGAGGCATTAACCCTGTAGCCAGGAAGGCCTTAACCCAATAAAAATGAGGTTTGTCAGGGAGCTGGGAAAAGCCAAGCAGCCATCTTGGATGTCTCATAGCCCTGACTCTGATTTCCATCTATTGTTTTTAATTTTCCAGTTTAAAAGCAGACTGTTGCCATGGTTTAAGGACAGTAGGATGGCACAAGTCTAACAGTTTTTGTATAAGCAGAATGAGCTTTTACATGTCTACAAACCCGACAATTGCATTAATTTCTAAAACTAGCATAGGATCAGGCCTATGGTAGAAAAGCATTTGATTTATAGGCAGAGGTCTAAGAAGTCAAGAAAACGTTATAAATGATCATACGAATCAGGTCCAGCATCTTGGGCAAGCTGTCTACCTCTGATGTCGTCGTCTTCTCCTCCTGGTGTAGTGTAAAAAAGTCTTGCCATCCAGGTTGGAGACGGTGCCTTAAATTATGTCTTTTTCAGTCCTGGTTGCAGGTCATGAGGCATCTGATCTTCATCCAGAGATAGATCACTGAGACAAGCTTCAGAAACAAACCTAGGGTGCTCTTCAAGAACTCAACTAAACCCCATATTAATACCACATAACAGCAAAGATCCAGTCAGAAAATGAGTCTTAGTAGATACAGACTGGGATTCTCAACATTCATTGAAACATCTCCCCCCCCCTCCCCGCCCCAAAATTACTCTCATTTTTATCAAATATAATCAAATTAAGACTTGTCTACAGAATAGATCTGTTCTCAATAAACTTGACCTGATTATTTATATAACCATAGACTTCTTCTTCTTCTTTTTTTTTTTTTTTGCTTTGCTGAAACCAAACTTAACTTTAAATAAAACCTTTCGTGACTAGGAATGTCATCCCAAAGGCTTATCACAGATTTCGCCTAACAGATCTAAGTGAATTCCTCCCTTTTTTAAGATCTCCAAAACTGAGATTTCTGTACCTGTTAGTGAGATAACCTTTTTAATTTATCTGATAAAGTTACTGGAAGCCTGAGAGTCTCCAGCCTCTGAAGGGGTCAGATAAAAATGTTAAATGCTTCAATTTGTTTATTAAATATCATTTTACCAATTTACTCTTCACTCATAATTAGTTTGAGGGGAAGGTTTCCTAAGATCTGGAAAACAACAGATTCAAACCAGTAATTTTTCAGAAACCATAAAAGTTATAAGCATATTTGCCAGTTCATTCGGTCCTTTTGTGAACCTTTGTACAGTCATCAGGTTTCCCACTAGAATCTTTTAATTTCTTACCCAGTTCAGAAACGTGTGTTTATCTAAAAGTCCTTTTTATAAATCTTCTGGAAGAGGAAGCGTTTTCACAAGAAACTTGGTTAGTGCTGTGACCACCCTTTAAGACAGTAATCAGAATTATGGCAACGTTTTACCTGAATATATCAGAATTTATATATAAATTGTTTTCAGGATACCTGTATTAGTAACATTTACCATACCATATACCCGAGACTTATTATTCACTTGACAATACTTCCCATGTAATTTAACTTGGAAGTTGGGCCCAATTAGTGCAATATCTCCCTTTGGGATGTTTCAGGGGCCCTCTGAAGCATCCCAAAGTCTGCTAGAAGCCAAAAGTGCTTCATCAGAATGATTTAGGAAGTTTTGTCAACAAATATCGGAGAGGTTTAGAGCTCTTAGTCAGATGGGACTATAGGTCACTGTGAAACAATACCTATTTACTCCAGCCATAGTAACAATATAGGATTTCAGAGGCAAATATAGAACAGATCATTTAAGAGGCAAATAAACTTAAATCTATTGTCAAATGCAGTTTAACACCTCAAGAAAACGTTTGCTTATACACAAAACTCTTTCCTTGGGGTCCACTTTTCACCACCTTTTTTTTTTTTTTTTCTTCTTCTATAAACTGTAACTTCATTTTTCATACCTTTTTATTGAACACACATCTTATTATTATTTTTTTTAAAGCAACCAAGAATTGACCTTTATATTAGCATTCTATAGATTGGTGAACATAAATACCAGTGATAATTTAAAAACATTTCAGCGAACATCTCAGGATGGCATCAAACATTATTTATTAGTAGTCTAAAATCTTTAGTTTTTCTGTAAGCTAGTATTCAGTAGTGAATGTTTCAAAATCTTATTTTATTTGGAAATGACCTAATTATTTAGTAGACTTCCAACACTTAGCACAACCCTTAGAAATTCAAGTTATGCCAATCTGGAGAGACTATTTTAGACAGATATTCCTAAAGAATAATTATTTTTAATGGAGCTTATCTAAATGCTCATGTCTCGTTTACATTTTTTAGAAGGTTTTTTCTTTCTTTTTTTTTTTTTTTTTTCCCACTCAAGGTAATTTCTTTGTCGACAAACTTGTGACAGATATAACAATATAACAACATTTAACTTAAACCTAGGTACAATGAGAATATGCTTAATGTTGATGACTCTTAGACATGTCTATATTAGATCAACAAACATTAATATCAGGTATTTAATACTGAATATTTTCCAGTTTACATGAACCTGGAATTTATTATTTAATTTAGAATTATTTGATTTGTAAGCGCTTTACCTTTTTTTTTTTTTTTTTCAACTTCCACGCCGCCACAATTGCAAGCCATGGCGCGGATTTCAGGGAAGTGGTTCAGGAGCCGGGTCTCAGGCGTTACCTGAGCCTGTCCCATTATTGTTACAAAAAGAAGCCAGAAAAAGACAAGGGGTACAATGCCAGCGAACACACAAATTCGAACCGAGCTTTTCAACACCCACCAGCCGGTCCGCCACACCACGTTCACAGGCGCCCTCTCATTCACACAGCACTCAGAACCCTTACCTAGGGTTCCAAACGGCGTCCACTGTGGACGTCGTTCAGGCACCCCTTCGTTGGGGACGTCTCCCACAACTTCCAGTAATGGAGCCTCCGGGGTCGTAACCCGCTCCTTCCCTTCCACGAGAATTCTCAATTGGGACCGGGCAGAGGCCTGTTTCAGTCCCTCCGGTCGAGGACCTGTTTCAGTCCTCCCCTCTAGGAGGTGGCCAAACCTCCTGCCGCGGCTTTTGTGTAAACCTCGGTATCGGAGGTTGTCTGTCTCTTTGAGGAGGGGTCTTGAGATCCCGGAAGAGCCCCCAAATGTGAGGGTCCGGAGTCGCCCTTCCCTCCAAGGGACAGAGGACACTCACGATAATGCAAGACACACAGCGACGACGTTTATTTCCAGCTAGCTGGGGTCCAAGTGTCTGCCCGACGCAGCGGGTTTCAACAAGGACCCCGAGCACTCGGAGCCGAGGGTTTAGATAGCATTTTCAAACCATATTAGTTTAAAAACATCCACACATAGTAATCTTTTTACACACAGAAATTTTCCACACTCTACACACAGCTGTATATGTCACCTCCTGGTGGTTTACCGAGATCAGCCCACCCTGGCCCTTTGACCTATTTGCCTGATCTCTGTGTCACAACTGCCCACATTCTGGTGTTTAAGATTCACTTGTTCTTTAGGTTGCTGTCTTCCTAGGAATCCTCTCTCATCCTTACTCAGCAAACAACTCTAGGGATCTTTATTTAAAACGACCTTAACTTTGGTTCTACAAGCAGCAAGCGGCAAGCAAAGTACAGAAGCAAAAATGCATTGCAGGAGCATGAAGTTCTATATTAGGTTCTACACCTGACTGCACGGCTGACATGAGCATGGCCTGCCCGAATCTGTGTCACCGTGAAATCCGTGGGGACGTTTCGCTGACAGTGATCCAGGAACCATCACGGGACCTAGACAGGTATAGAGATCTGTGTCTGTCAAGATGGGAGACTAGAACACAAGCGCGTTCACAGAGGTGAACCAGCGTCACGGTTCAGACGCGGGGCACGGTTCAGACGTGGACACGCCTTCACGATCCTGCCCCGGTCCCGGAATCCCCTCTTGACCTTTTTAGGGTCTCTCGGTGCACCGAGTTCTAAGGGCGCATAGTCCTCGATCTAAATCCACGCTCCGAGGACTGCTCTTCCCGCTTGCCGCTCCATGCCAAATCCCGGTCTTGTCAAGCGTGCACGCCATGACATCCCTGGCAGGTGGGATAAGGAGCAAGCACCCACCGTGCCCGTGTGTGTGGGGGGGGAGAGCGTTTAGGGAAGGGACGCTCCGTCCCTTCCCTCCCCCAAGAATGGAGGCATCCTTCCTGTATCTTTCCACACTGCCTGGGCTGTCATCCACGTTCACGAACACCGAAGGGCCAGTGATGTGGATCCACGTCGAGATCGTCGATATCCCCACTGGATGCAAGCATGGGATTCATAAGACTCGATTTAGTTTAGCTTCGATCGGGTGCCCTGTCCGGAGAGATCACGTGGGTGGGTCAGAAAGCTAACCCAGAACGGAACCAAACCCGAACCCCACAGCCACGTCGAGGGAGTGCTGAGCCAGAGGCACTCACCCATCCTATGAGGTGACCCAGATGGTGAAGGAGCGTTTGAAGGGTCACTTGCCAGCGACGCAGATGCCACGCGAGTGGCCGGAGATGTTTCTCCATAGGATCTCTCGGGATGTCTCAGGGTGCCGGGTGCGGGGGCACCCCGGGAGGTCCGATCCACCGAAAGGTCCGGCGTGCGGGGCAGGCACAGAACGTTTTCTTGCAGGGCCGAGTGAGGAGAATTCAGGGGTGCATTCCTCCAAGCCCCACACTTCTCGAAAGGGGTTCCACGTGGCATTCTGAAAGGCCAGGGGATGGAGGGACAGGGCTCGTGGTTGCAAACGTCTGGCTGTAGGAATTCGTTGTCTTTGGCGACTGCTCACCACGTAGGTCGGGGTGGATACACACAAAGTTTGGACTTTGGTTTCTTTTGGACTATCAGCCCACCTCTGTTCGTGTGTGTGTGTGTGTGTGTGTGTGTGTGTGTGAGAGAGAGAGAGAGAGAGAGAGAGAGAGAGGCCTTTGTGGTTCTAAAGCAAGAAGCACTGAAGACTTTCTTTAACTCACATATTTCACTTCATTTCAGTCGTGACGGTCCCATGATTTGGAGGACGATATTGAATGTTGCAGGGTAGATGATTTTAGAAGGCCGTGAAGGGGCTTCCCTGCCTGGTGGTCCAGTGGTTAAGAATCGACCTGCCGATGAGGCAAGGGACAGGGTGTTTTCGATCGATCCCTGATCCGGAAAGATGCCCCTGGGCTCCGGGCAGGTTCGAGACAAACCTACAGAACGGACCGTGCCAGGCGTGAAGGCGAGGGCAGACGGGGGACTCTGGGCGAGGAGGACTGACACGGACTGGCACTGCCGTCTCCGTCCGCGTGGGTGGGCGGTGGCCAGCACGCTCCTCTGGGGCAGGATGTTCCTAGGACCGTTGGGAGCGCGCGGGAGGATCAAGGGACCGAAGGGAAGTCTCTGTCCTCTCTGCTCCATTTTGCCCCCGGAACCCTCATCTGCTCAAAGAGGGGCTTCATCCTATGGACAGACGAACCCACACGTGAGTGCACCTCCTTTCTGGTTCACTTGGATTCTGAAAGCGTGACGGTCAGATTCACTCAACTCTCTGGATTTCTGTTCTTCCTGAGATCCCGGCCTACGACTCACTGGAAGAACACACGGAGCCGGATGAGATCTCCCTCTGCACGGCGGCTCCAGTGTGTGCACATGTCGATGGCGACGGCCTGTGGACATCGCACCGAGAGCCTAACCCCCCGGTGTTTCAGACGCCTTTGTCCACAGTGGGTGAACAGTTCTAACTGCGGGAAGCCCAGACCTTGCCACGGCCTGTTTGATCTTCAGGGCCTCTGCAAAGAGAACGAACGTGCCCGGTCTCGTGACCGATCGATCCCCTCTTCGGAGCCAGCCTGGTGCCTGATCTGTTTTACAGGCCACAGGCACACACTGGCTCTGGGGAGTTGTGTTCCTCCTCCTCCACCTCCTCTCTGCCCCCACCCATCCCCCCACGTGCACGCTGCTCCCCAACCCCGCCTGGCCCCGGCCCATCCCGGTCTCCCCCACCCGTGGAAAAGCCCAGGAAAAAAGGGTCCTAGAACGACGCAGCTGAGAAACAGCGGAAGTCCACTCGGATGCGGTGAGGAGACACCTGAGCACACCTGGGCCGACACCGCCACCTTGTGGGGTGGTGAGAGGCCAGGGCGAGGAGCGCTCCAGAGTTCAGAGGAGGAGGAAGAGGAGCAGGAGGGAGAGAGGGAGGCCGGGGGGGGGGGGGTTGGGGGGGGTGTGGTGGGGTGGGGGTGGGGGTGGGGTGTGTGGGGGGGTGTGTGGTGGGTGGTGGGGTTGGGGAAAGGCCGACGCTGTCTCAGGGCGCTGACGTGGGGGAAAATGTTCCCCTTCGGAAGGGCGCTCCGAAGAAAGAGTTCCGGCGGGCGGGACCTTGAGAGCACAAAGGGCTTCGTTTTGGAGGCTGATCTTAAAGCTGGGAGTGGGAGTGGGAGTGGGAGTGGGAGTGGGCGTGGGGGTGGGAGCCATCCAGACGTAGGAAAGACACCAGGCCGAGAAGGCAAGACAGATTCTCTACAAAAGGGAATCGGATGCTTTTCTGTCAAGGTTTTCCGTAATCAGACTATCATGGAAATCCATCCGTCCGTCCGTCCGTCCATCCACCATCGTTTCGTTCCTTTTCTGTTCTCTACATTTTTCACGGCGAGTGAGTGAGAGAGTCTGTCCACGGTTTGATAGGATTTTTGAATGTCGCGGGACCATGGCACTTTTCAGTCGTGGATGAACATGAACGTGACGGCTTCTTTGGCCAGCTTCAGGTTTCAGGGTTATCCTGATCTCCCCCGCCAAGTGAGGCCTGTGTGTCGCTGTGTGCTGGAGGACACCGTGCCCTCCACATCTTGATCTTGGGCTGAACAAAACCGCCGTTGGGAGTGTGTTCCTTGGCTTCATTTCCTTTCCCTATGGCACTCACCGGGCCGTCCTGTCCACTCTTTGGATCTTTTATCTCCCCCTCCCCCTCAAGGCAATCGGTCCTTTTCTTTCTCCTCGTTGTTCTCACCCTAGTTTCTCTCCCCCCCTCCGCCCCCCCGCCCCCAAGCCAAGTCCCACTCGTCTCAAATTGACGTCTAACTGACTGACAACGTTTTCTTTGACCTGCATGCCTGCCTTCTTTCTTTCCCTTTTTTTTTTTTTTTTTCTTCATGTTTATTTTTTGTTCCCCCATGAATGTTCAGCTGTCCAGGCGATTGTTTAGTGTGGTGCATGACACGGCGATCCCCAGGATACCTCTAGTTCGTGACGGCCCGTCACCGCTGGGTGTCCCGGCAAATGACCTTTGGTGTCATGACGTGCCCGTGACTCATTCGTCTGCTAAGTGGAAGGTTGCGCCGCTTCGTCTGTCTCCCTCACCAGTGGCACTCACTCATTCTCTCCCCCACCCCACTCCTGCCACCGTCCCCCCCGCCCCCACCCACCTCCCTCCTCTGGCCACCACCCGTGTTGTTCCTTTGTGGTCTCTGCGAGCCTGCTTCTGTTTTGTCCTGTTCTGTCCACGGTGTATCGTTTGGGAGATTCTGCATGGAAACGACCGATCTGAGGTATTTCATTTAGCATCATAGCCTCTGAAGGTCTCTCCAAGTTCCTGCAGACTGTGAGATTTCATTCCCCTCTGGTGGTTGAGTCCCATTCCTGTGTGGGGCTGGGGTGGGGGTGGGGGTGGGGGGGTGTCTGCCTGCGCGTGCGCACTGTGCGCGCACATGAATAGATACAGGCGTAGGCACGCAGACAGAGAGTTCGATCATCACGTGTGTACGGATGTCTACCTAGGTATAGGTGTCGATCCCACACGTACACACGTCCCTATCTTCTTTGTCCCCTCCGTGGGCACTCCGTGGAGTTGCTGGGTTGGGTCGAATGGGGAATCTTTGGTGGAGGGTTCCGAAGGATCCCAGGACTCTTTTCCCTGGCGATGTGGTTTCTCTCTATGTGTGAGGGGCCAGGTGATGAGAGCTGATATCTCTGAGTCCACCCACATACGAGCGTGTGTATTCATGCCTGTGTCTATCCGTATACGTATGTGTATATATGCCTGTGTATACGGATATACACGCAAGCATGCACGCCCACTATAAACGCCTAGGCACACACGTGCACACACAGACGCATGCGTGTACATGAGCATGCCCTTCGTACGTATTTGTTTATACGCATGTGTGCACGCATATATAGACGCGAATATGCGTGCGTATACATATGTACACGCGTGTATGCACATGTGTATGCATGCTCTCTCTCTCTCTCTCTCTGTCTGTCTCTCGCTCTCGCTCTCGCTCTCGCGCTCTCTCTGACTTTTAAGCTGCCAGAGCAGTTCTACGACTTGACTTTCCTGCCTGCCTGATGGTTTTGTTTCATTTCGTTTCTGTTCGACTTCCGAAAGTTATTTATTCATTTAATTGGCTGTTGTCATGGAACCCGGGGTTTATTTAGTGGATCCCTATGGACTCGGTCCTCCTCACCACCACGCCCCTCCCCCCACACCCCCGCACCCCCCCACTCCCGGCCCCCGCAGCCCTGGCACCCTAGACCCGCCTTTCCGGTGTTTGTGGCCAGCTATTTTGAAATCCATGTTCTCCTGACCTCAAGTGCACTTTCCCCACCCACCCGCGCAAGCTTGTGTTTGTCGTCTTTGGACTTTGTCACGGTCTCGACCCAGGTTGAGTTTTGTTTTTCTCTTGTTGGGGGTCCGAGTGAGTGTCTCCTCCCTTTCCTTTCTTGCTCCTGGGCTTGCGTGTCTGTGTCTGTGTCTGCTCTCGAACGTCTTGCTTTGTTCTCTGAGCAGCGCTTGCCTGGTTTCGCTTTGCCGGTCGGTTCGGTCCCTCCCTCCCTCCCTCCCTCCCTCTTTCGGGGGAGGGGGGCCGGGGGAGCCCGGGATGTCACTGGTGCCCCTCTCTCCGCCGACCCCGCCGCCGGCGTCTCCGTGGAATGTCCCCCCACCACCCTGGAATCGCTTGGGGGAGCGCGTCTCCTTCGGGGCAGCCTCCTGAGGAGATATTTCCCAGCTCCTCTCCCTTCTTCTGCGGCCGGGGTCGCGTCGCATCGCGTTGCTCGGCGGCTGAGATTTTGGGGCCGGGGTCGCGTCGCATCGCGTTGCTCGGCGGCTGAGATTTTGGGGCCGAGCTCGGGCGTTTGGGCGGCCGGCGCTGTGGCGTCCTCGGCGGCCGGCGACAGCGACCCGTCCTCGGGACGTGCGAGCCGGTTGTCGGGAGCCACCTGGCGACCGCTTTTATATTGTCCCTCCCCTCCGGAGCTTCGGCGCGGCCTTCAGGAGGATTGTGACTCAGCCACCGGGCCCGAGGCAGAGCTGTCAGAGGCCGGCTACGCTGGCGGCGACAGTCCCCGTGGCGCCGAGGCCTAGGGACGTCCTGATGTCGCCGGAGATTGGTTCTCTAGGTTTCTGAGGAGGGTGACCTGTCGCGGCGCTGCGGATCCGGGCTCTGGGGCGGCCTGACTGGGTCGACCAGCATCTATCTCCCCGTGCCCCTCCGGCCGCGGAGACGGGCCGGCCGGACCCTGCCTGGGCCGGGCCGCCGCGGTGGGCAGGGAGGGAGAGGGGTCTTCCCTGCCCGGGGCGCCTGCACTAGGACTCGGCGGTCCGGCCTCCTCCTGGGCCGCCCTCAGGAGCGTTCGCTTCGCCTTCAGGAGCGTTCGCTTCGCCCTCGGCCCCGCTCCGGAGGTGGGGACCCGCCCGCCGGAGTCGTGAGGGGTGACCCGGAGAGGCCGGCCGGCCGGCCGGCGCGGGCGCGTGTGCGGTCCACCCCCTCCACCCCCACCCCCACCCCACCGCCGTGGGGCCCGGTCGCCCGAGGCGTCTCCCGGCACACATGCTTTTCCTTTGTCAAAGTCCCGAGCGGTCCGCAGACGTGGATTGACCGGACCCTGCTTCCGCGGGTGGCCGGGGAGGGCGCGCTCGACCCTTCGGCGTGCCCTCGTGGGTCTCGGTCGTCGGACGCGACTTTTTCTCACCCGGCCCCAACTCCCTGAATCCCGGTCAGGAGGTGGGGACCGGCTCGAGCCGTCCTGGGTGCCGCGTCGAGGACGGTCTGGGACCCGGGCGCGGTCCCTGGTCCGGGCCCGCTCGTCTCGTTGGGGGCGCCTCGCCGACGGTTCTTTCTTCTTTTCTTTTTTTGCCCGTCGAAGCCAAATCCCCGTTCGGAGACACGGACGGGCCGGTAGACCTACCCGTGTGGGGGGGGAGTGAAGCGGCGAGCGCGTCGTCCCCGGCCAGCTCTCTCTCCTTGGGCGTCCGCGCCCCCACTTTTGCCGCCACGCGTCCCCCCCCCCCCACAGTCGACCAGATGACCCGCCCCCCCCCCCAAAAAAAAAAAACAACAAAAAAAAGACAACAAACCTCCGGGTCTGGTGTTTATGGGATAGTGCTGGGGACAGGTGGCCGGGTCAAGGTTCCGGGGCCCCTCCCTGCGGGTCGTAGGTGGGCCCCGCTGTCGCCTGCTGCCATTTTGTCGCCTTTAATGAGACTTTTTTACCACCAGGTTAGTGCTGACACGGTCTTCTCTGTTTGGGGTGTGCCACTGAGGACTTTGGGTCTCTGGATGCACGCGGGGCTCTGGGCCCTTCGGACCGCCGGCTGGCGCCCGATTCGGCCCTTGCCGCTGGAGCCGCCCGCCTGGGCCTGTGCGCCGGCTCCTAGGTGGCGTGCCTGGCTGACCCAACGGGGTGGTGCCACCTCCGGTCTCCGGGCGACCCGAGGGCGGCGGGGCGAGGTGGCATTGGGTCTTCTACCCTGTGCGCTTCCCCGCTGCGGGCACCCTGTGGTGGCTGGGACGACCCCCGCCCCGTAGGTTCCGTGCCGCGTGTCAGGCGTTCCCCTCCTGGGGGTCGTTGGCGACTGCTCTCGCCTGAGGCGAGGTGGGGGAGGGGAGGCGGCCGGTGAGGCTGAAAGCGGGCCCCTCTGAGTGACGGTCCTCATCGCGCCTGCCCCCCCCCCCGCCCGCTCCACCTTGTTTCACACTGTGATCGATGTGGTGTGGTCGTGCTCTCCCGGGCCGAGCCTAAGCCGTGCCGGACGAGGGACGGGCGTTCCGGGTGGACGTGCCCGCTCTTCTCGGTCTGTCCGCGGCACCCCTCGCCCGTCTTTCCCCCCTTGCCTGCCCGTCGGGGAGGGTGAGGAAGGCAGGGGCTGGGTGCGGTCTCTGGCCCTGACCTTCGGCCTCCTGTCCGCCCCCCCGCCTCGGGGTGTCAGCCGGCGGGGGCCCGTTGGTCTTCTTGACACAGCAGATGCTCTCGCTTCGCCTCCCCTGCGGTGGGGAGGGCTGTGCCGCTGCCGCGCTCGCGTGCCCCGCGTGGGTGTGTGAGCGTGCCTCGTGGTTGCTCCTCGGTGGTGCCCCGGGAGCGCTCCAGGTTGTCCCTCAGGTGCCTGAGGCTGAGCGGTGGCGTCGTTTCCCTTAACCCGGTGTCCTCCTCGGGTCCCCGCCGCGGTGGCGAGTGTGTCCCGTGAGTTGGCTCTCTCTGGGGGGGGTCGAGACGGTAAGAGAGGGGGGCGGGCGTCCGTCCCTGTTCCCCCTCGTCGTGGAGGCTGACGGATGAGGGGCCTTGTGGGGGGCGGGGCGCGGGCTCCGCTCCGGCCCTGGCCGTGCACACGCCTCCCGTGTGGGTCGTCGGCTTAGCTGTACCGCAGACCCCTCCCGCCCTGCTGAGGGCTTGGGCGGCTCGTGGAGCGCCTCCGTGGGCCTGAAGGAGAGACGCTCGGGTGAGGGACGGCGCGCCCTCGGTGAGAAAGCCTTCTCTAGCGATCCGAGAGGGAGCCTTGGGGTACCGGACCCCCCAGCCGCCGCCCCTCCCGAGTGCGCAGTGGCCACCGTGGCGACTGCCAGAGCACGTGGGCGGAGAAGACTTCCCCCTCCTGCCCTCCGCGGGAGGGGGGGGATGGGTGCGCCGGCCCCGCGGTGGGGCCGTGTTGCCGCTCCTTGCCTACCGCGGCCCGCGCCTCCCCCCTCCGAGTTGGGGGAGGGTCCCGCCGGGCCCCGCTGGGCGTGTCCGGTGAGCGGTGGGGGGAGCCGTTGCGCGTGCGCCGTGCGCGCGCGCGGCCGGCCCCCGTGGTGCGAGCCCAGGGGGAAGGAGGGGGAAGGGGAGGCGCGACGCCCGGTCGGTCGGGCCCTGGCTTCCCCCAGTCCCCGCAGCCGTGGCGAGGAGGAGCCTGTCTATCGCGCCCGCCCTCGCCTCCGAGCCGCAGCCGGTGGCGGCGTGCGGTCACGGTCTGGGCCGCCTCGCTCGAGAGCGTGTCCCCGGGATGTCGAGCCTCGGGGTCAGACTAGATGGGAGGCGGATCCGTCGAGGACGGATGGGTGGATGGACGGAGGAAGATGGGCGGGGGACGGCGCGCCGGCCCTGGCGGCGGGGCCGGGTCGTGGGGCCCGCTCCGCGGGTGGCGGGGGCTGGCCGGCGTCCCGGGCGCCGCGGGACCGCCCCCGTGTGTGGGTGGCGGTGGGATCCCGCGCTGGTTTTCCCGGTGGCCCGGCCGCGTCCCCGGTGTTTTCCGGTTCCCCGGGCGGCACCCGCGCCCCTGCCCCGCGGCC
>NC_142485.1:49782500-49812500 GCF_049115385.1 Moschus berezovskii | reverse complement strand
CCGAAGGGTTTCTCCTGGCACGCCCAAAGAGTGGTGACAGGGACGGGGATGATGGCGAGTTCTTTCTTCGGGGCGGGTGCTCGCGCCGCCTGACGTTGGCCTGCGGTCCCCCTCGGATGGGTGTGCATTCCGCTGCCCCCCAGGTAGGGTGCGAAGCATCCTTACCTTCCCCTCCCGGTTGTACGTCCGTCGTACCTCGCCCAGGGACGTTGTCCTGTCCCCGTCGTGACTTAGCGGAGAAACGGCGCCCTAAGAGAGGAGCCACATCGGGCAACGAACGCGTCGCCCCCGAAACTCCTACGCTGCGGCCGGCTCTCTGGACAGCGTGCTGGGTGTCGGGCGCCACCTGCCGGCCGGTCTCTTTCTTAGAGGGTCCTGCGGAAGAGGGGGCGGGGGGACCGCGGATGGAGCAGGCCGGCCGGGGCCGGCAAACACTTGAATGCCCTGGGGCTGTGGAAGGAGGCTGTGTGGGAGGGGCCCCTTGCGCCAGAGGTCAACAGGGAGGGCGTGGCGGTGGGGGATGGGTAGCCACTTCGGCTTTCTGGTTTGGATTGGAAATGTCGTTTTGGAAAGCTGGCTTCCTTTTTTCTTTAAAACAATTCACCTGCCTGGGTAGACTTAAGAAGCTGCTGTGCCACGGTGTCATGAGACACAACCTCTTTCCCTCCTTTAAAACAATTCACCTGCCTGGGTAGACTTAAGAAGCTGCTGTGCCACGGTGTCACGAGACACAACCTCCTTCCCTCCTTTAAAACAATTCACCTGCGTGGGTAGACTTAAGAAGCTGCTGTGCCGCTGTCATGACACACAACCTCTTTCCCTCCTTTAAAACAATTCACCTGCCTGGGTAGACTTAAGAAGCTGCTGTGCCACGGTGTCACGAGATGCGTGGGTAGACTTAAGAAGCGGCTGTGCCACGGTGTCACGACACACAACCTCTTTCCCTCCTTTAAAACAATTCACCTGCCTGGGTAGACTTAAGAAGCTGCTGTGCCACGGTGTCATGAGACACAACCTCTTTCCCTCCTTTAAAACAACTCACCTGCCTGGGTAGACTTAAGAAGCTGCTGTGCCACGGTGTCACGAGACACAACCTCCTTCCCTCCTTTAAAACAATTCACCTGCGTGGGTAGACTTAAGAAGCTGCTGTGCCGCTGTCATGACACACAACCTCTTTCCCTCCTTTAAAACAATTCACCTGCCTGGGTAGACTTAAGAAGCTGCTGTGCCACGGTGTCACGAGATGCGTGGGTAGACTTAAGAAGCGGCTGTGCCACGGTGTCACGACACACAACCTCTTTCCCTCCTTTAAAACAATTCACCTGCCTGGGTAGACTTAAGAAGCTGCTGTGCCACGGTGTCACGAGACACAACCTCCTTCCCTCCTTTAAAACAATTCACCGGCGTGGGTAGACTTAAGAAGCTGCTGTGCCGCTGTCATGACACACAACCTCTTGACACACAACCTCTTTCCCTCCTTTAAAACAATTCACCTGCGTGGGTAGACTTAAGAAGCTGCTGTGCCACGGTGTCATGGCACACAACCTCTTTCCCTCCTTTAAAACAATTCACCTGCCTGGGTAGACTTAAGAAGCTGCTGTGCCACGGTGTCTCGAGACACAACCTCTTTCCCTCCTTTAAAACAACTCACCTGCCTGGGTAGACTTAAGAAGCTGCTGTGCCACGGTGTCACGAGACACAACCTCTTTCCCTCCTTTAAAACAATTCACCTGCCTGGGTAGACTTAAGAAGCTGCTGTGCCGCTGTCATGACACACAACCTCTTGACACACAACCTCTTTCCCTCCTTTAAAACAATTCACCTGCCTGGGTAGACTTAAGAAGCTGCTGTGCCACGGTGTCATGACACACAACCACTTTCCCTCCTTTAAAACAATTCACCTGCGTGGGTACACTTAAGAAGCTGCTGTGCCACGGTGTCATGACACACAACCACTTTCCTTCCTTTAAAACAATTCACCTGCGTGGGTAGACTTAAGAAGCTGCTGTGCCACGGTGTCATGACACACAACCACTTTCCCTCCTTTAAAACAATTCACCTGCGTGGGTACACTTAAGAAGCTGCTGTGCCACGGTGTCACGACACACAACCACTTTCCTTCCTTTAAAACAATTCACCTGCGTGGGTAGACTTAAGAAGCTGCTGTGCCACGGTGTCACGACACACAACCTCTTTCCCTCCTTAAAAACAATTCACCTGTGTGGGTAGACCAGCAGGCGCCGCCGAGCCGGCCCCGCCCCACTTGGCCTCCCAGTGGGTTCTTGTATCGGTTTGACTTCTGTGTTCCTGTTCGCCTCCGCGGGCCGACCCACCAGATCCACCCGCTCTTTGACGTTTGCCTTTTCTTTTTCAGATGTGTCGAGTTTGTTTCTAGCGGTTATGTGTGTGTGTGTGTGTGTGTGTGTGTGTTTGAGACGAGTGCGTGCTTCTGATTTTCGTCGAGTTTGTTTCTAGCGGTTATGTGTGTGTGTGTGTGTGTGTGTGTGTGTGTGTGTGTGTCAGACGAGTGCGTGCTTCTGATTTTCGTCGAGTTTGTTTCTAGCGGTTGTGTGTGTGTGTGTGTGTGTGTGACGAGTGCGTGCTTCTGATTTTCGTCGAGTTTGTTTCTAGCGGTTGTGTGTGTGTGTGTGTGTGTGTGTGTGTGTGTGACGAGTGCGTGCTTCTGATTTTCGTCGAGTTTGTTTCTAGCGGTTATGTGTGTGTGTGTGTGTGTGTGTGTGTGTGTGTGTGTGTGTGTGTGTGTATGTGTGTGAGACGAGTGCGTGCTTCTGATTTTCGTTGCGTCGCCACGATACGAGTGTGTTTCCAACACTGAGGCCCCGTTTATTCGTGCCATTGTTGAAGGTTGCTTTTGCTGACAGCCGTCGTCGGGGGTCACCCGAAGGGTTTCTCCTGGCACGCCCAAAGAGTGGTGACAGGGACGGGGATGATGGCGAGTTCTTTCTTCGGGGCGGGTGCTCGCGCCGCCTGACGTTGGCCTGCGGTCCCCCTCGGATGGGTGTGCATTCCGCTGCCCCCCAGGTAGGGTGCGAAGCATCCTTCCCTTCCCCTCCCGGTTGTACGTCCGTCGTACCTCGCCCAGGGACGTTGTCCTGTCCCCGTCGTGACTTAGCGGAGAAACGGCGCCCTAAGAGAGGAGCCACATCGGGCAACGAACGCGTCGCCCCCGAAACTCCTACGCTGCGGCCGGCTCTCTGGACAGCGTGCTGGGTGTCGGGCGCCACCTGCCGGCCGGTCTCTTTCTTAGAGGGTCCTGCGGAAGAGGGGGCGGGGGGACCGCGGATGGAGCAGGACGGCCGGGGGCCGGCAAACACTTGAATGCCCTGGGGCTGTGGAAGGAGGCTGTGTGGGAGGGGCCCCTTGCGCCAGAGGTCAACAGGGAGGGCGTGGCGGTGGGGGATGGGTAGCCACTTCGGCTTTTTGGTTTGGATTGGAAATGTCGTTTTGGAAAGCTGGCTTCCTTTTTTCTTTAAAACAACTCACCTGCCTGGGTAGACTTAAGAAGCTGCTGTGCCACGGTGTCACGAGACACAACCTCTTTCCCTCCTTTAAAACAACTCACCTGCCTGGGTAGACTTAAGAAGCTGCTGTGCCACGGTGTCACGACACACAACCTCTTTCCCTCCTTTAAAACAATTCACCTGCGTGGGTAGACTTAAGAAGCTGCTGTGCCGCTGTCATGACACACAACCTCTTGACACACAACCTCTTTCCCTCCTTTAAAACAATTCACCTGCGTGGGTACACTTAAGAAGCTGCTGTGCCACGGTGTCACGAGACACAACCTCCTTCCCTCCTTTAAAACAATTCACCTCCGTGGGTAGACTTAAGAAGCTGCTGTGCCGCTGTCATGACACACAACCTCTTTCCCTCCTTTAAAACAATTCACCTGCGTGGGTAGACTTAAGAAGCTGCTGTGCCACGGTGTCATGGCACACAACCTCTTTCCCTCCTTTAAAACAATTCACCTGCCTGGGTAGACTTAAGAAGCTGCTGTGCCACGGTGTCTCGAGACACAACCTCTTTCCCTCCTTTAAAACAACTCACCTGCCTGGGTAGACTTAAGAAGCTGCTGTGCCACGGTGTCACGAGACACAACCTCTTTCCCTCCTTTAAAACAATTCACCTGCGTGGGTAGACTTAAGAAGCTGCTGTGCCACGGTGTCACGACACACAACCTCTTTCCCTCCTTTAAAACAATTCACCTGCCTGGGTAGACTTAAGAAGCTGCTGTGCCACGGTGTCACGAGATGCGTGGGTAGCCTTAAGAAGCTGCTGTGCCACGGTGTCACGACACACAACCTCTTTCCCTCCTTTAAAACAATTCACCTGCGTGGGTAGACTTAAGAAGCTGCTGTGCCACGGTGTCACGAGACACAACCTCCTTCCCTCCTTTAAAACAATTCACCGGCGTGGGTAGACTTAAGAAGCTGCTGTGCCGCTGTCATGACACACAACCTCTTGACACACAACCTCTTTCCCTCCTTTAAAACAATTCACCTGCGTGGGTAGACTTAAGAAGCTGCTGTGCCACGGTGTCACGAGACACAACCTCCTTCCCTCCTTTAAAACAATTCACCGGCGTGGGTAGACTTAAGAAGCTGCTGTGCCGCTGTCATGACACACAACCTCTTGACACACAACCTCTTTCCCTCCTTTAAAACAATTCACCTGCGTGGGTAGACTTAAGAAGCTGCTGTGCCACGGTGTCATGGCACACAACCTCTTTCCCTCCTTTAAAACAATTCACCTGCCTGGGTAGACTTAAGAAGCTGCTGTGCCACGGTGTCTCGAGACACAACCTCTTTCCCTCCTTTAAAACAACTCACCTGCCTGGGTAGACTTAAGAAGCTGCTGTGCCACGGTGTCTCGAGACACAACCTCTTTCCCTCCTTTAAAACAATTCACCTGCGTGGGTAGACTTAAGAAGCTGCTGTGCCGCTGTCATGACACACAACCTCTTGACACACAACCTCTTTCCCTCCTTTAAAACAATTCACCTGCCTGGGTAGACTTAAGAAGCTGCTGTGCCACGGTGTCATGACACACAACCACTTTCCCTCCTTTAAAACAATTCACCTGCGTGGGTAGACTTAAGAAGCTGCTGTGCCACGGTGTCACGACACACAACCACTTTCCCTCCTTTAAAACAATTCACCTGCGTGGGTAGACTTAAGAAGCTGCTGTGCCACGGTGTCACGACACACAACCTCTTTCCCTCCTTAAAAACAATTCACCTGCGTGGGTAGACTTAAGAAGCTGCTGTGCCACGGTGTCACGACACACAACCTCTTTCCCTCCTTTAAAACAATTCACCTGCCTGGGTAGACTTAAGAAGCTGCTGTGCCACGGTGTCACGAGATTCGTGGGTAGCCTTAAGAAGCTGCTGTGCCACGGTGTCACGACACACAACCTCTTTCCCTCCTTTAAAACAATTCACCTGCCTGGGTAGGAGGAGAACGTAGGCAAAACCCTCTCCGACATAATTCACAGCAGGATCCTCCAAGACCCACCTCCCAGAATATTGAAAATAAAAGCAAAAATAAACAAATGGGACCTAATTA
This sequence comes from Moschus berezovskii, assembly GCF_049115385.1. Taxonomy (NCBI): domain Eukaryota; kingdom Metazoa; phylum Chordata; class Mammalia; order Artiodactyla; family Moschidae; genus Moschus; species Moschus berezovskii. The sequence continues at coordinate 49,806,915 of NC_142485.1, read as the reverse complement.
AAATCAAAAGCTTCTGCACAGCAAAGGAAACTCTAAGCAAGGTGAAAAGACAGCCTTCAGAATGGGAGAAAATAATAGCAAATGAAGCAACTGATAAAGGATTAATCTCCAAATTATACAAGCAGCTCCTGCAGCTTAATTCCAGAAAACTAAGTGACCCAATCAAAAAATGGGCCAAAGAACTAAACAGACATTTCTCCAAAGAAGACATAAAGATGGCTAACAAACACGTGAAAAAATGCTCAACATCCCTCATCATCAGAGAAATGCAAATCAAAACCACAATGAGATACCATTTCACACCAGTCAGAATGGCTGCTATCCAAAAGTCTACATGCAATAAATGCTGGAGAGGGTGTGGAGGAAAGGGAACCCTCTTACACTGTTGGTGGGAATGCAAACTAGTACAGCCACTATGGAGAACAGTGTGGAGATTCCTCAGAAAACTGGAAATAGAACTGCCATATGATCCAGCGATCGCACTCCTGGGCATACACACCGAGGAAACCATAATTGAAAGAGACACATGTACTCCAATGTTCATTGCAGCACTGTTTATAATAGCCAGGACATGGAAGCAACCTAGATGTCCATCTGCAGATGAATGGATAAGAAAGCTTTGGTACATATACACAATGGAGTATTTCTCAGCCATCAAAAAGAATGCATTTGAATCAGTTTTAATGAGGTGGATGAAACTGGAGCCAATTATACAGAGTGAAGTAAGCCAGAAAGAAGAACATCAATACTGTATATTAACGCATATATGTGGAATTTAGAAAAATGGTAACCTGAACCCTGTATAAGAGACTGCAAAAGAGACATAGGCATTTAGAACAGTCTTTGGGACTCTGTGGGAGAGGGTGAAGGTGGAATGATTTGGGAGAATGGAATTGTAGCATGTATATTATCATAAGTGACCAGTCCAGGTTCGACGCATAAATTTTCCTCTGTTCATTTCTTTGCATTTGTGCTTTTTTAATAAAAATACTTTTAACTGTAATAAAAAAAAATAAAATAAAAATAAATCTGTAAAGCAAAAAAAAAAAAATAAATAAATAAAAAAACTTTGCTTTTGTTACAGTATTGCTTCTATTTTATGTCTTATAGTTTTGGCCCCTAAGTAAGTGGGATCTTATCTCCTTGACCAGGGATCGAACCCCACCCTACACTAGACGATGAAATATTGCCTCTGGATTTCCAGGGAAGTCCCCTTAGTCCCTCTTTACATGTTACTCATATTCGGGTGCAAGTGAGATGCTTGGCTACGTGGCACACCTTTTGGCTCAGTCTGTTGGTAATAATTCTGTTAATGAAGTTTGTGCAGATGGTCAAACCTAGTTGTAAGAAACAATTCAATATACAGTACACATTGTTTGCTTGTAACAGATTTGCTTTGTTGTCATTATAATCCTTCTTGTGTAAACGTAGATAGTGGTCTCCAACCCTTGTTATGTAAATGTGGATAGAATCTGTCTTTTCAGGTGATCAGGTGAAAAGACAAATTTAGTGAATATCATCTCCTACATATAAATTCTGGAAGAAAAAAAACAAAACAAAACAAAACAATTCACCTGCCTGGGTAGACTTAAGAAGCTGCTGTGCCACGCTGTCATGACACACAACCTCTTTCCCTCCTTTAAAACAATTTAGCCATGGGAAAGCTTACTTCCATCTCTTTGGCCTCGTCCCTGGGCGTGCGGGGAAAATCGTCCTTCTCCCGCCAAGGATTCCAAACAAAACCACGATAGATCACGCACATCCTCTCGCTCCAGTCAGGTTCAGGGGCAGGATGCAAGGATCGAAGGTCGCCTGTTTGACACGAGGTGGCGCGCCGCCCCCCGCCCCCCACGATTTCAGGGGAGGGGTCTTGATCACGGAAGTGATTGAATGAGCTCAGAAAACACAAGCAAATGATGCGGAACACCCATGCATACACGTTGTCCTTTGCCGGACTGTGTCTCTCTGTCTCTGCCCGCTCCCCCTCACACCCCTCACACCCCCCGCCCCCCCCCACACAACACACACCACCCTGCACACCTGCCACACACAAACTGCGTTGTGGTGTGAGTGCGGGGTATGGTGTGTACAGGTGGGCGGGTGGGAATGTGTGTGTGTGTGTGTGTGTGTGTGTCTGCGCGCGTGCGCGCGCGCGCGCGCGAACGGGGAGGGGGGGCGGCGGGGGAGGGGGGGGCGGCGGGGGAGGGGGACGGGGGGGCGGGGGAGCCGGTGGGGGCGGGGGCGTGGGCGGAGAGGGCGGATGGGTCGGGTGGGAATGTGTGTGTGTGCACGCGGGTGAGCGGGTGGGGGCGGGGGAGGGGAGGGGAGGGGAGGCGGGGCGGGGGAGGCGGGTGGGGGCGGGTGGGAATGTGTGTGTGTGCGCGCGCGCGCGCGCGCGCGCGTGCGGGTGAGCGGGGGAGAGGGCGGGGGGGACGGTTGGAGCGGGTGGGGAATGTGTGTGTGTGCTCGCGGGTGAGCGGGTGGGGGCGGGGTGGAGGGGGCGGAGCCGGGTGCGGGGGGTTGCGGGAGGCGGGTGCGGGGGGTTGCGGGAGGGGGGGGGGTTGCGGGAGGCGGGGGGCGGGGGCGGAGCGGGGGGGCGAGGGGCAGAGCGGGGGGGGGGGGCGGGGGCGGGCGGAGACAGAGACACAGCCAGGGATTCGACAACTCTCTCCTACACACACACGGCCGCACACAGCACCCACGCGGCACCTGTGCGTGCCACGGTCACGACACAGACAGACACACCCTGTGTGTCCCTGTCCCTCTCTTTCTCCTTCCCCTCCCATGATCCCTCTGCCCTCCCTCCCCTCCATCCACCTTCACAGGAGAGGGTGCCTTTCAGATGAGTCTTCCTGTTGTGAATGTACCCTCCCTTGACGTGAAGATTTCTATCTACAGTCTGACCTGTCACGCCTGTAACCTGGGGCGGGCGGTGGTCGGACATCCTTGGTATACGCTAGGCATATAGCTTGACTTCTTGTCGAAAAGAGGATTGGGGGCGGGACGCGCCACTCAGGAGGTCGGGTTGAACATGGACACGTAAACTGTACATCAAAACAATCAGCAAGCGTCTTCCTACGCCAGCCCAGGGAAACAGACTTATGACCTTGCGTGAACCTCTAAGGGAAAAGAATCTGAAAACCTGAAACGAACACGACTTTGTAAACCCACACTAGACTTCATTTCTGCCATAACGGTGGTGTCATGTGCGTATCTGAGGTGATTGATATTTCTCCCGGCAAACTTGATTCCAGCTTGTGCTTCCTCTAGCCCCGCGTTTCTCATGATGTGTACTCAGCATATAAGTTAAATAAGCAGGGTGACAATATACAGCCCTGATGGACTCCTTTCCCTGTTTGGAACCAGCCTGTTGTGCTCCATGCCTACTTCTAACTGTTGCTTCCTGACCTGCAGAACTACAGACGTCTCCTTTTTTTTTTTTTTTTTAATTCCCTAACCTGAGTGAAAAGCGAGAGAGACAGAGAGACGACGGGGGCGGGGCGGGCAGGAAAAACGACATACAGACAATCATAAAAGGACCTACCGTTTGAATCTGTTGCGCTCCAGATACAAAGAGGGAACAAAGGACCGGAAGGACACAGCGTTTCACGTGTGGGTTTTGACAGATGGACACATCTGTCACTCGGTCACTGCATACCACACCCCTGTCAGCAGAATGGAATCGTTTCTCTTTTTCTCTCTACCTGGTCCTTTCAGACTTCAGAAACTCTCAGGGAGGATTCTTTCTTTCACGTTTTTCAAAAGACTTTATTAAAAAACCGTGCTGGGGGGAGGGGGGGGAGATTTAAAGTGCACAATCAAAGGAATGAAAGAGTTTACAAGATGGCTTCTTCAGGCCGGTGGCAACGAAGAAATATTTGCTGGGCCGACAGCAAGCGGCACGGAGGCCCCGACGCCATTTTCAATCCCGTTTCTCTTGGCTGCTGACCCAACCGGCTCGAAACTTCCTCCGGAGAGAAGTCAGGTTGACTTCCGAAACCCCTCTCCAAACTGCCTTTACGGCCCTTCTCTGCCTGGTCCCAGATTCCTCACCTAGGCTTTGGGTGAGGTCAGCCAGACTCTGCTGAGCCTTCTCCGCTCTTTCGGTCACTCTACATCTATTTCTGTTGGGCTGGCTTGATCTGCGGCCTTTGGTCGAGTTCCTGTTAGGGTCCGGAGTCGCCCTTCCCTCCGAGGAACAGAGGACACTCACGATAATGCAAGACACACGGCGAGGTTTATTTCCGGCTAGCTGGGGTCCGAGCGTCTGCCCGACGCGGCGGGTTTCGACAAGGACCCCGAGCACGCTGAGCCAAGGGTTTATATAGCATTTTTAAACCGTACTAGTTTCAAAATAGTCACACGTAGTCATCTTTTTCAGTTCGGTTCGGTCGCTCGGTCGTGTCCGACTCTCTGCGACCCCATGAATCACAGCAGGCCAGGCCTCCCTGTCCATCACCGACTCCCGGAGTTCACTCAAGCTCGTGTCCACAGAGTCGGTGATGCCATCCGGCCATCTCGTTCTCCGTCGTCCCCTTCTCCTCCTGCCCCCGACCTCTCCCAGCAGCAGAGTCTTTTCCAGTGAGTCAACTCGTCGCGTGAGGTGGCCAAAGGATTGCAGTTTCAGCTTTAGCGTCAGTCCTTCCGATGAACACCGGTCCGAGGGACTCTCGAGAGTCTTCTCCGACACCACAGTTCAAAAGCATCCGTTCTTCGGCGATCAGCTTTCTTCACAGTCCGACTCTCACATCCATACGTGACCACGGGAAAAACCATAGCCTAGGTCGGTAGGTGCCCAGTATGCTACTGGAGATCGGTGGAGAAATAAGTCTAGAAGGCATGAAGGGGTGGAGCAAAAGCAAAACCGATACCCAGGTGTGGATGTGAACGTTGATAGAAGCGAGGTCCGGTGCTGTAAAGAGCAGTATTGCATAGGAACCTGGAATGTTAGGTCCATGAATCGAGGCAGATTGGAAGTGGTCAGACAGGAGATGGCAAGAGTGAACATAGACGTTCTGGGAATCGGTGAATTAAAATGGACCGGAATGGGTGAATTTAACTCAGGTGACCATTATATCTACTGCTGTGGGCAGGAATCCCTTAGAAGGAATGGAGTAGCCGTCATGGTCAACAAAAGAGTCCGAAATGCAGTCCTTGGATGCGATCTTAAAAACGACGGAATGATTTCTGTTCGTTTCCGAGGCAAACCATTCGATGTGACAGGAATCCAGGCCTATGCCCCAACCAGTAACGCTGAGGAGGCCGAAGTGGAACGGTTCTGTGAAGACCCACGAGACCTTTTAGAACGAACACCCAGAAAAGATGTCCTTTTCATGATAGATAGGGGACTGGAATGCAAAAGTAGGAAGTCAAGAAACATCTCGAGTCACAGGCAAATGTGGCCTTGGAGCACGGAATGAAGCAGGGCAGAGGCTGATAGAGTTTTGTCGAGAGAACGCACTGGTCATAGCAAACACCCTCTTCCAACCACACGAGAGAAGACTCTACACGTGGACATCACCAGATGGTCCACACCGAAATCAGATCGATTCTATTCTTTGCAGCCAAAGATGGAGACGCTGTATGCAGTTAGCAAAAACGAGACCGGGAGCTGACTGTGGCTCAGATCGTGAACTCCTTATTGCCAAATTCAGGCTTCAGTTGAAGAAAGTAGGGAAAACCACGCGACCGTTCGGATATGACCTACATCAAATCCCTTATGATTATACAGTGGAAGCGAGACGTAGATGTAAGGGACTAGATCTGATAGATAAGAGTGCCTGATGAACTCTGGACGGAGGTGCGTGACATTGTGCGGGAGACAGGGACCGAGACCACCCCCGTGGAAAAGAAATGCGAAAAAGCAAAATGGCTGTCTGAGGAGCCCTTACAGATAGCTGTGACAAGAAGAGAAGCGAAAAGGAAAGATATAAGCATCTGAATGCAGAGTTCCAAAGAATAGCAAGGAGAGATAAGAAAGCCTTCCTCAGGGATCAATACAAAGCAATAGAGGGAAACGACAGAACGGGAAAGACAAGAGTTCTCTTCAAGAAAATTAGAGATTCCAAGGGAACGTTTCATGCAAAGATGGGCTCGATAAAGGACAGAAATGGTATGGGACCTAACAGAAGCAGAAGATATCAAGAAGAGGTATCGAGAATACACAGAAGAACTGTACAGCAATGATCTTCACGACCAAGATAGTCACGATAACGTGATCACTGACCTAGAGCCGGACGTCTTGGAATGTGAAGTCAAGTGGGCCTTAGAGAGCATCACTACGAACAAAGCTAGTGGAGGGGATGGAATTCCAGTGGAGCTATTTCAAATCTTGAAAGATGATGCTGTGAAAGTGCTGCCCTCCATATGCCAGCAGATTTGGAAAACTCAGCAGTGGCCACAAGACTGGAAAAGGTCAGTCTTCATTCCAATCCCAAAGAGAGGCGATGCCAAAGAATGCTCAGACGACCGCACAGTTGCACTCGTCTCACACGCTAGTCAAGATGTGCTCAAAATTCTCCAAGCCGGGCTTCAGCAATATGTGAAGCGTGAACTCCCAGATGTTCACGCAGGTTTTAGAAAAGGCAGAGGCACCAGAGATCACATTGCCAACATCCGCTGGATCGTGGAGAAAGCGAGAGAGTTCCAGAAAACCATCTATTTCTGCTTCATTGACTATGCCGAAGCTTTTGACTGTGTGGATCACCATAAACTGTGGGAAATTCGGAAAGAGATGGGAATACCAGACCACCTGACCTGCCTCTTGAGAAACCTGGATGCGGGTCAGGAAGCAACAGTCAGAACTGGACATGGAACGACAGACTGGTTCCGGATAGGAAAAGGAGTACGTCGAGGCTGTATATTGTCACCTTGCCTATTTAACTTATATGCAGAGTCCGTCGTGAGGAACGCTGGGCTGGAAGAAGCACAAGCTGGAATCGAGAGATTGCTGGGAGAAATGTCAATCACCTCAGATACGCAGATGACACTACCCTTATGGCAGAAAGCGAAGAGGAACTCAAAAGCCTCTTGATGAAACTGAAAGAGGAGAGTGAAGCGCTTGGCTTGAAGCTCAACATTCAGAAAACAAAGATCGTGGCATCTGGTCCCATCACTTCATGGGAAATAGATGGAAACACAGTAGAAACAGTGTCAGACTTTATTTTGGGGGGCTCCAGAATCACTGCAGATGCTGATTGCAGCCATGAAATGAAAAGTAATCTTTAACATACGGTAATTTTCCACACTCTACACACAGCTGTGTATCTCTGGCTTGCGTCACCTCCTGGTGGTTTAATGAGATAAGCCCACCCTGGCCCTTTGACCTATTTGCCTGATCTCTGTGTCACAACCGCCCACATTCTGGTGTTTAAGAGTCACTTGTTTTTCAGGTTGCTGTCTTCCTAGGCATCCTCACTCATCCTTACTCAACAGACAATTCTGGGGATCTTTACACAGCCTTACTCAAAAACAGTTCTAGGAATCTTTACTTGAAACAAGCTTATCTCAAATGGAGTCACTTTGGTTCTACAAGCAGCAAGCAGCGGCAAGCAAAGTACAGAAGCAAACGTGCCTCGCAGGAGCATTAAGTTCTACATGAGGTTCTGCATTCCCTCTTTTTCTAAGCCTACATCTGAACTTGATCCTTCTCCTGTTGGGAACAACTTCCTGAGCGGTGTCCCTGGCAGCTCCCTGCCCCAGTTAGTCCAAGGCTCCTTTCTCCCCGAGACAGAACTCTGCACCCCCGTCCAGTCCGACCTCCCACTTAACTTCCAGGTGGCTCTAGTTCTCAGCGAACCCATCTGGATGGGGGTTTAGCCGCTAAGTTGTGTCTTGACTCTTGAGGCCTCGTGGACTCTAGCCCACCAGGCTCCTCTGTCCATGGGATTCTGCGGGCACGAACACTGGAGTGGGGTTGCCGTTGCCTTCTCCGGGTCAGGGAGGATGGCTTATCTCCTCGCGGCGATAGTGATTTCCACACGTTCCTTGGGGGCCCAGAGGATGTTTCTGGGAAACGGGGATACACGCTTCTGGGATCGGAGAGTCCTGTGCTACTACGTGTGTCTGTTCCTTTGCGTGTGGTCCCTCACCCGAAAGGGGGACTGGATCCTGAAGTTTTCCGACTTGCCTCCGATCCCTGGGGACAGCCCTCTCTGGGGGGAGAACGTGTCTCACGTTCTCTTGCCCTGCGGATGGAAGCTAGAGAACTTGGGGACCATTTCTGACAGAGCTTCCCTGGTGGCTCACACTGTCAAGAGTCTGCCTGCGATGCAGGAGACCCGGGTTCCATCCCCGGGCCGGGACGGTCTGCCGGAGAAGGACATGGCAACCCGCTCCAGGACCCGACCCTGACGTCTAGAAATCGCCTGGACTGACTCCCCCTCCACCGACTGGTTTCGAATCCGCTCCAGGGATGGTGAACCTGTGTGTTTCCTTGGTTCCCCTCCAAGTGCCTCTGAGGAAAAAGTAAATACCCGATTGCTTGCACCCCAGGCCTGCTTTCCCGAACCCGTCCCTCGACATCACAGCCTCCTGAGAGGAGATAGGACAGATAACTGTTTCACTGAACGGAGGATCTGTGCTCAGAAACTCTTTCCACGACATGGAGGCCCATGGAGGCCCGTACTAACTATTTGGTCCCTCCCTCCCTCCCTCCTTCCCTCGTCCCTTCCTTCTTTCCTTCTGGGTGGGTCCCCCCCTTACTTTCCTTTTTCTTCTTTTTCTTTCACGTCCATGCACACACACACACACACACACATGCACACGCACACGCACACGCACACGCGCCGTCTCTCACGTACACAGTCACCAGCTCAGCGTTTCATGGGTTCCAGGCAAGTGTCAGAGGAGGGAACTAACTGCTGGGGTCCGGAGTAGGCCGCCGTCCCGACCCCACCCCACGTGAACCTCCGTGCCCTATGGAGTGTTTTGGATTCAAGTGACTTTAAGAACCGGCCAGCGCCAGAGGAACGCTCTGCCCCTCCTTCCTTTTCTGTCTCTCTGAAGGCAGGCAGAAATGAAAACCTCCTCCCACGGAGGGGAAAGATGTCAAGTGATGATGGCCGCTTCGACGCACGCCCGTGATCCTCAAAGGCATGAGCGGGGTTTCCCGGGTTCCAAAAAGGAGGCGACTCCGTTGGCCTGACACAAGGCGACTTTGTCCCTCAGCCTCCCTCCCCACCCCCCAGCCCCCTTCCTCCGCGCGGTGCCGAAGGGGGCAGCCTCAAGGTGGAGAAATGGAGATGTGGGGGGGATGGGGGATGGGGGGTGGGTGGGGCGGATCACCATTCAATTCAGAGAAGCTCGAGGCAAAGTCGAAGGCTCTGACTTGACTGGAAAGCTTTCTGCATTTGAATGAAGCTATCCGAAGAGGCCCTGCAGAGGGGAGGGGCCCACAGACAATAGCCCCTGCCTGCCTGCCTGCCTGCCTGCCTGCCTGCCTGCCTGCAGGCCGGCCTGCCGGGCTGAGGAGGCCCTCTGGCGGTGGCGGGGCCACGCCCCCGACTCCTGCAACTCGATCCCTTCAAGAAAACTTCTGGGGTGACTCCTGTCCAGGGAATCATCCAAATTGGCCTGTTTCTGGAAAAGGCCCGAGTCACAACTGTTGACAGATTCTCTGGATCTCTTGACACATGGATTGACCTGCACCCTCCCATCCTGTCAGATCCTTTGGACACGCTTGAAGAGGTCTTTGGCCTCGGCCAGAAAACAAGCCCCAAGATAAACAAATACGTTTTTGTCTGTTTTGGGGAATGGGGCGAAAACGATGCATGGCCGTGGGTTGGAGAGAAACCTGCTCGTCTCACACGCCTGAAGTCAGGAAGTTCTCAGCGGGACAGAACCTGCTTTCACTTCTCAGGGGGACCGGGAGGGTCCCCTCGCCTCGCGCGCCCCCAACCCCTAGCCCCAGCTCCACACACACACACACACACACACACACACACACACACACACCGCCCCCCCCCACCACACACACACCCACGCCGCCCCCACCCCCAACCCCGGCCACCGAGGGGGGCCCGCCCGGGGAGAGGGATGGCTGTCTCAGCCCCGGTTCTGAGACGTCACTTGTGAAACCGCTCTAGGCCGAGACACCAGATTGCTGCCCTGATGCTTGGTGTCCGTCTCCATCAGCCATGCCTGAAAGGCATGGGAAATAATGGACAGCAAATAGCAAATGGACAGAAAACACAAAATGATCCTCCTGAACACAAAATGGCCATTTTTATGGATCCACGTAGTGGTCGTTGGTATCCCCACTTGATGCATGAGTTAGGAATGCAGCATTGTTAGGAATTCTTTTTCACGAATGACATCAATAAACATATTGTACGAAGTCAGTATCCTCATAGATATATACACATACAGATACGGATGTAGTCTACCTGTGTTAGGGTCCGGAGTCGCCCTTCCCTCCAAGGAACAGAGGACACTCACGATAATGCAAGACACACAGCGACGTTTATTTCCAGCTAGCTGGGGTCCAAGTGTCTGCCCGACGCAGCGGGTTTCAACAAGGACCCCGAGCACTCGGAGCCGAGGGTTTAGATAGCATTTTCAAACCATATTAGTTTAAAAACATCCACACATAGTAATCTTTTTACACACAGAAATTTTCCATACTCTACACACAGCTGTATATCTCACCTCCTGGTGGTTTACCGAGATCAGCCCACCCTGGCCCTTTGACCTATTTGCCTGATCTCTGTGTCACAACTGCCCACATTCTGGTGTTTAAGATTCACTTGTTCTTTAGGTTGCTGTCTTCCTAGGAATCCTCTCTCATCCTTACTCAGCAAACAATCCTAGGGATCTTTATTTAAAACGACCTTAACTTTGGTTCTACAAGCAGCAAGCGGCAAGCAAAGTACAGAAGCAAAAAATGCATTGCAGGAGCATGAAGTTCTATATCAGGTTCTACATTACCCCCTTCTCAAGTCCCTGAGAAGACCCAATCATGGGTCTATATTTAGTTCTATCTGGTCTACCATATGGGAAGGTGAGTCCCCTGTTTTAAGTGCCGAGTATTGGGACCTTAAGACCATTAATTGGATGGTATCAAAGCGGTGTTTTTTTGTTTTTGTTGTTGTTGTTGTTTTTTTTTTTTTACAAAAGCTACCAATCGATTTAATACGCAAGGTCCAAAAGTGAGGAGCAGAAGCAGGATGATTAAAGGTCCCATCAGGGTAGATATCAGAGTAGCATACCAAGGGGAAGAGTTAAACCAAGATGCAAACCACTTCTGAGACTGTTTTCTTTCTTTTTTAGAAGAATAGGGCTGAAACCCAGTCTGGACCTGGCGCTTCAGGGAGACTTGTAGCCAGCTAGCCAGTTGCCTAGTTTTATATATAAAAAAAATAAGGTTGCAGTTACTAGCTTCCAGCAGACATTGTTTTGAGTAATGGTTGCATCTAAGCCTGACACGACTCAGAAAACTCAAGTGTTTAGCAGTACAGCGTCTAATCTGAAATTTCACCCATAATATCATTTTTCAGGATATCTGCGAAATAGTTATTTCCCAGGATGTCTGAACCATAGCTACTCTATTTTGGCTTTTAATTGTAAAAAAAAAAAAAAAAATTTAATAGCCAAAGCAGATGTCACCGTTAATGACGTCAGTGTTTTTCTAGGTATGAGAAGATGCAAGAATTGGAATTCGTAAAACCATTTCTGAAAAGATCTGACTATCCGAAGGCCTGTTCTGCCAGTTTTGTTTTTTTTTTTTTTTTAAGAGCACAGAGTGCCTCATTCCTGAGTTTCACCCTGAATTTCTTTCAGGGGGTGTTGAAGGTCAGCAGCTTGCAATGGTCATGATGTAATCTTTGTAGAGGCAGCTGGCAAGTACCAACTTCCAGTCAGCAGGGTCTCTTCATAGCCACATATCTGACCATGTGACACTATTTCATCGCCATTGTGTCCCGCGGTCCTGGGAAGGCTCATTCCCAGGTCTAGGGAAGCGATGGGCCACTCAGTGTGCCAAAACTGGACCAGGCCTTGCAAGTAGCAAAAGTCTCTGGGCCACTGTCTTACTAGCTTTCTGGTCCAGGAACATATTCCCTCTTGTTGCTTTTTCTCATACCCAGAGTCACATTATTACAATTATTGATCTCGTATGGAACTGCATATCAGCATTATATCACAGGCTCAGTGAAACAAGTGACACAGAGAATAATATAGCCATAGCTAGCAGTTATTAGTAAGATAAGAATTATAAGCCAAGAACTTTTATTAGATAAAGCCTGCTATACCCCAAGTCACCTGACTTCATTTGTTAAATGACTATAGCCTGGTGTGAATCTCCTGGTTGTACATTATGGAGCATCTGACCTTTATCTGAAGATTGGTTCCTGAGATAAGCCTTAGAAAGTAACCTAGAGTGTCTTCTTCTTCTTCTTCTTTTTTTAAAAACTTAATTAAATCTTTGAGCGGTATCACGTAACAAGGAACTGTAGTCTAGACCTTAATTAACAAACCTAGAACCTTAATTTAACAATTTTACAAAACTTAATATTCCGCGATTTTCCGTTATGGAGGCATTAACCCTGTAGCCAGGAAGGCCTTAACCCAATAAAAATGAGGTTTGTCAGGGAGCTGGGAAAAGCCAAGCAGCCATCTTGGATGTCTCATAGCCCTGACTCTGATTTCCATCTATTGTTTTTAATTTTCCAGTTTAAAAGCAGACTGTTGCCATGGTTTAAGGACAGTAGGATGGCACAAGTCTAACAGTTTTTGTATAAGCAGAATGAGCTTTTACATGTCTACAAACCCGACAATTGCATTAATTTCTAAAACTAGCATAGGATCAGGCCTATGGTAGAAAAGCATTTGATTTATAGGCAGAGGTCTAAGAAGTCAAGAAAACGTTATAAATGATCATACGAATCAGGTCCAGCATCTTGGGCAAGCTGTCTACCTCTGATGTCGTCGTCTTCTCCTCCTGGTGTAGTGTAAAAAAGTCTTGCCATCCAGGTTGGAGACGGTGCCTTAAATTATGTCTTTTTCAGTCCTGGTTGCAGGTCATGAGGCATCTGATCTTCATCCAGAGATAGATCACTGAGACAAGCTTCAGAAACAAACCTAGGGTGCTCTTCAAGAACTCAACTAAACCCCATATTAATACCACATAACAGCAAAGATCCAGTCAGAAAATGAGTCTTAGTAGATACAGACTGGGATTCTCAACATTCATTGAAACATCTCCCCCCCCCTCCCCGCCCCAAAATTACTCTCATTTTTATCAAATATAATCAAATTAAGACTTGTCTACAGAATAGATCTGTTCTCAATAAACTTGACCTGATTATTTATATAACCATAGACTTCTTCTTCTTCTTTTTTTTTTTTTTTGCTTTGCTGAAACCAAACTTAACTTTAAATAAAACCTTTCGTGACTAGGAATGTCATCCCAAAGGCTTATCACAGATTTCGCCTAACAGATCTAAGTGAATTCCTCCCTTTTTTAAGATCTCCAAAACTGAGATTTCTGTACCTGTTAGTGAGATAACCTTTTTAATTTATCTGATAAAGTTACTGGAAGCCTGAGAGTCTCCAGCCTCTGAAGGGGTCAGATAAAAATGTTAAATGCTTCAATTTGTTTATTAAATATCATTTTACCAATTTACTCTTCACTCATAATTAGTTTGAGGGGAAGGTTTCCTAAGATCTGGAAAACAACAGATTCAAACCAGTAATTTTTCAGAAACCATAAAAGTTATAAGCATATTTGCCAGTTCATTCGGTCCTTTTGTGAACCTTTGTACAGTCATCAGGTTTCCCACTAGAATCTTTTAATTTCTTACCCAGTTCAGAAACGTGTGTTTATCTAAAAGTCCTTTTTATAAATCTTCTGGAAGAGGAAGCGTTTTCACAAGAAACTTGGTTAGTGCTGTGACCACCCTTTAAGACAGTAATCAGAATTATGGCAACGTTTTACCTGAATATATCAGAATTTATATATAAATTGTTTTCAGGATACCTGTATTAGTAACATTTACCATACCATATACCCGAGACTTATTATTCACTTGACAATACTTCCCATGTAATTTAACTTGGAAGTTGGGCCCAATTAGTGCAATATCTCCCTTTGGGATGTTTCAGGGGCCCTCTGAAGCATCCCAAAGTCTGCTAGAAGCCAAAAGTGCTTCATCAGAATGATTTAGGAAGTTTTGTCAACAAATATCGGAGAGGTTTAGAGCTCTTAGTCAGATGGGACTATAGGTCACTGTGAAACAATACCTATTTACTCCAGCCATAGTAACAATATAGGATTTCAGAGGCAAATATAGAACAGATCATTTAAGAGGCAAATAAACTTAAATCTATTGTCAAATGCAGTTTAACACCTCAAGAAAACGTTTGCTTATACACAAAACTCTTTCCTTGGGGTCCACTTTTCACCACCTTTTTTTTTTTTTTTTCTTCTTCTATAAACTGTAACTTCATTTTTCATACCTTTTTATTGAACACACATCTTATTATTATTTTTTTTAAAGCAACCAAGAATTGACCTTTATATTAGCATTCTATAGATTGGTGAACATAAATACCAGTGATAATTTAAAAACATTTCAGCGAACATCTCAGGATGGCATCAAACATTATTTATTAGTAGTCTAAAATCTTTAGTTTTTCTGTAAGCTAGTATTCAGTAGTGAATGTTTCAAAATCTTATTTTATTTGGAAATGACCTAATTATTTAGTAGACTTCCAACACTTAGCACAACCCTTAGAAATTCAAGTTATGCCAATCTGGAGAGACTATTTTAGACAGATATTCCTAAAGAATAATTATTTTTAATGGAGCTTATCTAAATGCTCATGTCTCGTTTACATTTTTTAGAAGGTTTTTTCTTTCTTTTTTTTTTTTTTTTTTCCCACTCAAGGTAATTTCTTTGTCGACAAACTTGTGACAGATATAACAATATAACAACATTTAACTTAAACCTAGGTACAATGAGAATATGCTTAATGTTGATGACTCTTAGACATGTCTATATTAGATCAACAAACATTAATATCAGGTATTTAATACTGAATATTTTCCAGTTTACATGAACCTGGAATTTATTATTTAATTTAGAATTATTTGATTTGTAAGCGCTTTACCTTTTTTTTTTTTTTTTTCAACTTCCACGCCGCCACAATTGCAAGCCATGGCGCGGATTTCAGGGAAGTGGTTCAGGAGCCGGGTCTCAGGCGTTACCTGAGCCTGTCCCATTATTGTTACAAAAAGAAGCCAGAAAAAGACAAGGGGTACAATGCCAGCGAACACACAAATTCGAACCGAGCTTTTCAACACCCACCAGCCGGTCCGCCACACCACGTTCACAGGCGCCCTCTCATTCACACAGCACTCAGAACCCTTACCTAGGGTTCCAAACGGCGTCCACTGTGGACGTCGTTCAGGCACCCCTTCGTTGGGGACGTCTCCCACAACTTCCAGTAATGGAGCCTCCGGGGTCGTAACCCGCTCCTTCCCTTCCACGAGAATTCTCAATTGGGACCGGGCAGAGGCCTGTTTCAGTCCTCCCCTCTAGGAGGTGGCCAAACCTCCTGCCGCGGCTTTTGTGTAAACCTCGGTATCGGAGGTTGTCTGTCTCTTTGAGGAGGGGTCTTGAGATCCCGGAAGAGCCCCCAAATGTGAGGGTCCGGAGTCGCCCTTCCCTCCAAGGGACAGAGGACACTCACGATAATGCAAGACACACAGCGACGACGTTTATTTCCAGCTAGCTGGGGTCCAAGTGTCTGCCCGACGCAGCGGGTTTCAACAAGGACCCCGAGCACTCGGAGCCGAGGGTTTAGATAGCACTTTCAAACCATATTAGTTTAAAAACATCCACACATAGTAATCTTTTTACACACAGAAATTTTCCACACTCTACACACAGCTGTATATCTCACCTCCTGGTGGTTTACCGAGATCAGCCCACCCTGGCCCTTTGACCTATTTGCCTGATCTCTGTGTCACAACTGCCCACATTCTGGTGTTTAAGATCCACTTGTTCTTTAGGTTGCTGTCTTCCTAGGAATCCTCTCTCATCCTTACTCAGCAAACAATTCTAGGGATCTTTATTTAAAACGACCTTAACTTTGGTTCTACAAGCAGCAAGCGGCAAGCAAAGTACAGAAGCAAAAATGCATTGCAGGAGCATGAAGTTCTATATTAGGTTCTACACCTGACTGCACGGCTGACATGAGCATGGCCTGCCCGAATCTGTGTCACCGTGAAATCCGTGGGGACGTTTTCGCTGACAGTGATCCAGGAACCATCACGGGACCTAGACAGGTATAGAGATCTGTGTCTGTCAAGATGGGAGACTAGAACACAAGCGCGTTCACAGAGGTGAACCAGCGTCACGGTTCAGACGCGGGGCGGTGGACACGCCTTCACGATCCTGCCCCGGTCCCGGAATCCCCTCTTGACCTTTTTAGGGTCTCTCGGTGCACCGAGTTCTAAGGGCGCATAGTCCTCGATCTAAATCCACGCTCCGAGGACTGCTCTTCCCGCTTGCCGCTCCATGCCAAATCCCGGTCTTGTCAAGCGTGCACGCCATGACATCCCTGGCAGGTGGGATAAGGAGCAAGCACCCACCGTGCCCGTGTGGGGGGGAGAGCGTTTAGGGAAGGGACGCTCCGTCCCTTCCCTCCCCCAAGAATGGAGGCATCCTTCCTGTATCTTTCCACACTGCCTGGGCTGTCATCCACGTTCACGAACACCGAAGGGCCAGTGATGTGGATCCACGTCGAGATCGTCGATATCCCCACTGGATGCAAGCATGGGATTCATAAGACTCGATTTAGTTTAGCTTCGATCGGGTGCCCTGTCCGGAGAGATCACGTGGGTGGGTCAGAAAGCTAACCCAGAACGGAACCAAACCCGAACCCCACAGCCACGTCGAGGGAGTGCTGAGCCAGAGGCACTCACCCATCCTATGAGGTGACCCAGATGGTGAAGGAGCGTTTGAAGGGTCACTTGCCAGCGACGCAGATGCCACGCGAGTGGCCGGAGATGTTTCTCCATAGGATCTCTCGGGATGTCTCAGGGTGCCGGGTGCGGGGGCACCCCGGGAGGTCCGATCCACCGAAAGGTCCGGCGTGCGGGGCAGGCACAGAACGTTTTCTTGCAGGGCCGAGTGAGGAGAATTCAGGGGTGCATTCCTCCAAGCCCCACACTTCTCGAAAGGGGTTCCACGTGGCATTCTGAAAGGCCAGGAGATGGAGGGACAGGGCTCGTGGTTGCAAACGTCTGGCTGTAGGAATTCGTTGTCTTTGGCGACTGCTCACCACGTAGGTCAGGGGTGGATACACACAAAGTTTGGACTTTGGTTTCTTTTGGACTATCAGCCCACCTCTGTTCGTGTCTGTGTGTGTGTGTGTGGGTGTGTGTGGGTGTGTGTGAGAGAGAGAGAGAGAGAGAGAGAGAGAGGCCTTTGTGGTTCTAAAGCAAGAAGCACTGAAGACTTTCTTTAACTCACATATTTCACTTCATTTCAGTCGTGACGGTCCCATGATTTGGAGGACGATATTGAATGTTGCAGGGTAGATGATTTTAGAAGGCCGTGAAGGGGCTTCCCTGCCTGGTGGTCCGGTGGTTAAGAATCGACCTGCCGATGAGGCAAGGGACAGGGTGTTTTCGATCGATCCCTGATCCGGAAAGATGCCCCTGGGCTCCGGGCAGGTTCGAGACAAACCTACAGAACGGACCGTGCCAGGCGTGAAGGCGAGGGCAGACGGGGGACTCTGGGCGAGGAGGACTGACACGGACTGGCACTGCCGTCTCCGTCCGCGTGGGTGGGCGGTGGCCAGCACGCTCCTCTGGGGCAGGATGTTCCTAGGACCGTTGGGAGCGCACGGGAGGAGCAAGGGACCGAAGGGGACTCTCTGTCCTCTCTGCTCCATTTTGCCCCCGGAACCCTCATCTGCTCAAAGAGGGGCTTCATCCTATGGACAGACGAACCCACACGTGAGTGCACCTCCTTTCTGGTTCACTTGGATTCTGAAAGCGTGACGGTCAGATTCACTCAACTCTCTGGATTTCTGTTCTTCCTGAGATCCCGGCCTACGTCTCACTGGAAGAACACACGGAGCCGGATGAGATCTCCCTCTGCACGGCGGCTCCAGTGTGTGCACATGTCGATGGCGACGGCCTGTGGACATCGCACCGAGAGCCTAACCCCCCGGTGTTTCAGACGCCTTTGTCCACAGTGGGTGAACAGTTCTAACTGCGGGAAGCCCAGACCTTGCCACGGCCTGTTTGATCTTCAGGGCCTCTGCAAAGAGAACGAACGTGCCCGGTCTCGTGACCGATCGATCCCCTCTTCGGAGCCAGCCTGGTGCCTGATCTGTTTTACAGGCCACAGGCACACACTGGCTCTGGGGAGTTGTGTTCCTCCTCCTCCTCCTCCTCTCTGCCCCCACCCATCCCCCCACGTGCACGCTGCTCCCCAACCCCGCCTGGCCCCGGCCCATCCCGGTCTCCCCCACCCGTGGAAAAGCCCAGGAAAAAAGGGTCCTAGAACGACGCAGCTGAGAAACAGCGGAAGTCCACTCGGATGCGGTGAGGAGACACCTGAGCACACCTGGGCCGACACCGCCACCTTGTGGGGTGGTGAGAGGCCAGTGCGAGGAGCGCTCCAGAGTTCAGAGGAGGAGGAAGAGGAGCAGGAGGGAGAGAGGGAGGCGGGGGGTGGGGGGGTGGGGGTGGGGGTTGGGGGGTTGGGGTGGGGTGGTGGTGGTGGTGGTGGTGGTGGTGGTGGGGTGTGGGGGGGAGGGTGTGTGGTGGGGGGTGGGGGTGGGGAAAGGCCGACGCTGTCTCAGGGCGCTGACGTGGGGGAAAATGTTCCCCTTCGGAAGGGCGCTCCGAAGAAAGAGTTCCGGCGGGCGGGACCTTGAGAGCACAAAGGGCTTCGTTTTGGAGGCTGATCTTAAAGCTGGGAGTGGGAGTGGGAGTGGGAGTGGGAGTGGGCGTGGGGGTGGGAACCATCCAGACGTAGGAAAGACACCAGGCCGAGAAGGCAAGACAGATTCTCTACAAAAGGGAATCGGATGCTTTTCTGTCAAGGTTTTCCGTAATCAGACTATCATGGAAATCCATCCGTCCGTCCGTCCGTCCATCCACCATCGTTTCGTTCCTTTTCTGTTCTCTACATTTTTCACGGCGAGTGAGTGAGAGAGTCTGTCCACGGTTTGATAGGATTTTTGAATGTCGCGGGACCATGGCACTTTTCAGTCGTGGATGAACATGAACGTGACGGCTTCTTTGGCCAGCTTCAGGTTTCAGGGTTATCCTGATCTCCCCCGCCAAGTGAGGCCTGTGTGTCGCTGTGTGCTGGAGGACACCGTGCCCTCCACATCTTGATCTTGGACTGAACAAAACCGCCGTTGGGAGTGTGTTCCTTGGCTTCATTTCCTTTCCCTATGGCACTCACCGGGCCGTCCTGTCCACTCTTTGGATCTTTTATCTCCCCCTCCCCCTCAAGGCAATCGGTCCTTTTCTTTCTCCTCGTTCTCACCCTAGTTTCTCTCCCCCCTCTCCGCCCCCCCGCCCCCAAGCCAAGTCCCACTCGTCTCAAATTGACGTCTAACTGACTGACAACGTTTTCTTTGACCTGCATGCCTGCCTTCTTTCTTTCCCCTCTTTTTTTTTTTTTTTCTTCATGTTTATTTTTTGTTCCCCCATGAATGTTCAGCTGTCCAGGCGATTGTTTAGTGTGGTGCATGACACGGCGATCCCCAGGATACCTCTAGTTCGTGACGGCCCGTCACCGCTGGGTGTCCCGGCAAATGACCTTTGGTGTCATGACGTGCCCGTGACTCATTCGTCTCCTAAGTGGAAGGTTGCGCCGCTTCGTCTGTCTCCCTCACCAGTGGCACTCACTCATTCTCTCCCCCACCCCACTCCTGCCGCCGTCCCCCCCGCCCCCACCCACCTCCCTCCTCTGGCCACCACCCGTGTTGTTCCTTTGTGGTCTCTGCGAGCCTGCTTCTGTTTTGTCCTGTTCTGTCCACGGTGTATGTATCGTTTGGGAGATTCTGCATGGAAACGACCGATCTGAGGTATTTCATTTAGCATCATAGCCTCTGAAGGTCTCTCCAAGTTCCTGCAGACTGTGAGATTTCATTCCCCTCTGGTGGTTGAGTCCCATTCCTGTGTGGGGCTGGGGTGGGGGTGGGGGTGGGGGTGGGGGTGGGGGTGGGGGGTGTCTGCCTGCGCGTGCGCACTGTGCGCGCACATGAATAGATACAGGCGTAGGCACGCAGACAGAGAGTTCGATCATCACGTGTGTACGGATGTCTACCTAGGTACAGGTGTCGATCCCACACGTACACACGTCCCTATCTTCTTTGTCCCCTCTGTGGGCACTCCGTGGAGTTGCTGGGTTGGGTCGAATGGGGAATCTTTGGTGGAGGGTTCCGAAGGATCCCAGGACTCTTTTCCCTGGCGATGTGGTTTCTCTCTATGTGTGAGGGGCCAGGTGATGAGAGCTGATATCTCTGAGTCCACCCACATACGAGCGTGTGTATTCATGCCTGTGTCTATCCGTATACGTATGTGTATATATGCCTGTGTATACGGATATACACGCAAGCATGCACGCCCACTATAAACGCCTAGGCACACACGTGCACACACAGACGCATGCGTGTACGTGAGCATGCCCTTCGTACGTATTTGTTTATACGCATGTGTGCACGCATATATAGACGCGGATATGCGTGCGTATACATATGTACACGCGTGTATGCACATGTGTATGCATGCTCTCTCTCTCTCTCTCTCTCTGTCTGTCTCTCGCTCTCGCTCTCGCTCTCGCGCTCTCTCTGACTTTTAAGCTGCCAGAGCAGTTCTACGACTTGACTTTCCTGCCTGCCTGATGGTTTTGTTTCATTTCGTTTCTGTTCGACTTCCGAAAGTTATTTATTCATTTAATTGGCTGTTGTCATGGAACCCGGGGTTTATTTAGTGGATCCCTATGGACTCGGTCCTCCTCACCACCACGCCCCCCCCCCCCGGCCCCCGCAGCCCTGGCACCCTAGACCCGCCTTTCCGGTGTTTGTGGCCAGCTATTTTGAAATCCATGTTCTCCTGACCTCAAGTGCACTTTCCCCACCCACCCGCGCAAGCTTGTGTTTGTCGTCTTTGGACTTTGTCACGGTCTCGACCCAGGTTGAGTTTTGTTTTTCTCTTGTTGGGGGTCCGAGTGAGTGTCTCCTCCCTTTCCTTTCTTGCTCCTGGGCTTGCGTGTCTGTGTCTGTGTCTGCTCTCTAACGTCTTGCTTTGTTCTCTGAGCAGCGCTTGCCTGGTTTCGCTTTGCCGGTCGGTTCGGTCCCTCCCTCCCTCCCTCCCTCCCTCTTTCGGGGGAGGGGGGCCGGGGGAGCCCGGGATGTCACTGGTGCCCCTCTCTCCGCCGACCCCGCCGCCGGCGTCTCCGTGGAATGTCCCCCCACCACCCTGGAATCGCTTGGGGGAGCGCGTCTCCTTCGGGGCAGCCTCCTGAGGAGATATTTCCCAGCTCCTCTCCCTTCTTTTGCGGCCGGGGTTGCGTCGCATCATCGTGTTGCTCGGCGGCTGAGATTTTGGGGCCGGGGTCGCGTCGCATCGCGTTGCTCGGCGGCTGAGATTTTGGGGCCGAGCTCGGGCGTTTGGGCGGCCGGCGCTGTGGCGTCCTCGGCGGCCGGCGACAGCGACCCGTCCTCGGGACGTGCGAGCCGGTTGTCGGGAGCCACCTGGCGACCGCTTTTATATTGTCCCTCCCCTCCGGAGCTTCGGCGCGGCCTTCAGGAGGATTGTGACTCAGCCACCGGGCCCGAGGCAGAGCTGTCAGAGGCCGGCTACGCTGGCGGCGACAGTCCCCGTGGCGCCGAGGCCTAGGGACGTCCTGATGTCGCCGGAGATTGGTTCTCTAGGTTTCTGAGGAGGGTGACCTGTCGCGGCGCTGCGGATCCGGGCTCTGGGGCGGCCTGACTGGGTCGACCAGCATCTATCTCCCCGTGCCCTTCCGGCCGCGGAGACGGGCCGGCCGGACCCTGCCTGGGCCGGGCCGCCGCGGTGGGCAGGGAGGGAGAGGGGTCTTCCCTGCCCGGGGCGCCTGCACTAGGACTCGGCGGTCCGGCCTCCTCCTGGGCCGCCCTCAGGAGCGTTCGCTTCGCCTTCAGGAGCGTTCGCTTCGCCCTCGGCCCCGCTCCGGAGGTGGGGACCCGCCCGCCGGAGTCGTGAGGGGTGACTCGGAGAGGCCGGCCGGCCGGCGCGGGCGCGTGTGCGGTCCACCCCCTCCACCCCCACCCCCACCCAACCGCCGTGGGGCCCGGTCGCCCGAGGCGTCTCCCGGCACACATGCTTTGCCTTTGTCAAAGTCCCGAGCGGTCCGCAGACGTGGATGGACCGGACCCTGCTTCCGCGGGTGGCCGGGGAGGGCGCGCTCGACCCTTCGGCGTGCCCTCGTGGGTCTCGGTCGTCGGACGCGACTTTTTCTCACCCCGCCCCAACTCCCTGAATCCCGGTCAGGAGGTGGGGACCGGCTCGAGCCGTCCTGGGTGCCGCGTCGAGGACGGTCTGGGACCCGGGCGCGGTCCCTGGTCCGGGCCCGCTCGTGTCGTTGGGGGCGCCTCGCCGACGGTTCTTTCTTCTTTTCTTTTTTTGCCCGTCGAAGCCAAATCCCCGTTCGGAGACACGGACGGGCCGGTAGACCTACCCGTGTGGGGGGGGGGTGAAGCGCCGAGCGCGTCGTCCGCGGCCAGCTCTCTCTCCTTGGGCGTCCGCGCCCCCACTTTTGCCGCCACGCGTCCCCACCCCCACCCCCCGGTCGACCAGATGACCCGCCCACCCCCCCCAAAAAAAAAAACAACAAAAAAAACGACAACAAACCTCCGGGTCTGGTGTTTAATGGGATAGTGCTGGGGACAGGTGGCCGGGTCAAGGTTCCGGGGCCCCTCCCTGCGGGTCGTAGGTGGGCCCCGCTGTCGCCTGCTGCCATTTTGTCGCCTTTAATGAGACTTTTTTACCACCAGGTTAGTGCTGACACGGTCTTCTCTGTTTGGGGTGTGCCACTGAGGACTCTGGGTCTCTGGATGCACGCGGGGCTCTGGGCCCTTCGGACCGCCGGCTGGCGCCCGATTCGGCCCTTGCCGCTGGAGCCGCCCGCCTGGGCCTGTGCGCCGGCTCCTAGGTGGCGTGCCTGGCTGACCCAACGGGGTGGTGCCACCTCCGGTCTCCGGGCGACCCGAGGGCGGCGGGGCGAGGTGGCATTGGGTCTTCTACCCTGTGCGCTTCCCCGCTGCGGGCACCCGGTGGTGGCTGGGACGACATCCACCCCGTAGGTTCCGTGCCGCGTGTCAGGCGTTCCCCTCCTGGGGGTCGTTGGCGACTGCTCTCGCCTGAGGCGAGGTGGGGGAGGGGAGGCGGCCGGTGAGGCTGAAAGCGGGCCCCTCTGAGTGACGGTCCTCATCGCGCCTGCCCCCCCCCGCTCCACCTTGGTTCACACTGTGATCGATGTGGTGTGGTCGTGCTCTCCCGGGCCGAGCCTAAGCCGTGCCGGACGAGGGACGGGCGTTCCGGGTGGACGTGCCCGCTCTTCTCGGTCTGTCCGCGGCACCCCTCGCCCGTCTTTCCCCCCTTGCCTGCCCGTCGGGGAGGGTGAGGAAGGCAGGGGCTGGGTGCGGTCTCTGGCCCTGACCTACGGCCTGCTGTCCGCCCCCCCGCCTCGGGGTGTCAGCCGGCGGGGGCCCGTTGGTCTTGACACAGCAGATGCTCTCGCTTCGCCTCCCCTGCAGGGGGGAGGGCTGTGCCGCTGCCGCGCTCGCGTGCCCCGCGTGGGTGTGTGAGCGTGCCTCGCGTTGCTCCTCGGTGGTGCCCCTGGAGTGCTCCAGGTTGTCCGTCAGGTGCCTGAGGCCGAGCGGTGGCGTCGTTTCCCTTAACCCGGTGTCCTCCTCGGGTCCCCGCCGCTGTGGCGAGTGTGTCCCGTGAGTTGGCTCTCTCTGGGGGGGGTCGAGACGGTAAGAGAGGGGGTCGGGCGTCCGTCCCTGTTCCCCCTCGTCGTGGAGGCTGACGGATGAGGGGCCTTGTGGGGGGCGGGGCGCGGGCTCCGCTCCGGCCCTGGCCGTGCACACGCCTCCCGTGTGGGTCGTCGGCTTAGCTGTACCGCAGACCCCTCCCGCCCTGCTGAGGGCTTTGGCGGCTCGTGGAGCGCCTCCGTGGGCCTGAAGGAGAGACGCTCGGGTGAGGGATGGCGCGCCCTAGGTGAGAAAGCCTTCTCTAGCGATCCGAGAGGGAGCCTTGGGGTACCGGACCCCCCAGCCGCCGCCCCTCCCGAGTGCGCAGTGGCCACCGTGGCGACTGCCAGAGCACGTGGGCGGAGAAGACTTCCCCCTCCTGCCCTCCGCGGGAGGGGGGGGGATGGGTGCGCCGGCCCCGCGG